>NC_056747.1:184210041-184343696 GCF_019279795.1 Protopterus annectens | reverse complement strand
CCCGGGTACTGGAATGGAGCCACCAAATTAGAGATTCCCTGCAAACCCTGCTGAGGGGAATAGGGGAAGACGAGGGATGTCATAGGATGGACTACTGGACCTGTAAGGTCCATGGGAGAATCCTCATATTCAAACGTGCTAGCAGTGACAGGTTGATGGCTGCTGCCATGGACCCCAGAGCCCTCAGGACTAATTTCGCTGGAGGGGCCGAGGACTGCAGAAGAGCCAAAACGTGGAGGTTTAGGTTGCGGAGTCTGTCCGTCGTCAAAAAGACTCTGGACTGAATTGTGTTTATCCTGGTCCCTATGAAATCCAAGATCTGAGTAGGCTGAAGGGAGCATTTCTTGTGGTTGATCGTGATCCCTAGATGGCGGATGAGATGTAGAAAACAGTCCCTTGATGAACATAGTAGATGCCTGGTGGGGGCGGCTAGGAGCCAGTCGTCCAGGTAAGGAAAAACCTGTATTCCCTGAAGCCTCAGGTGGGCCGCTACAACTGCCATGACCTTGGTTAACACCCTGGGGGCTGTGGTGAGACCGAAGGGTAGGACCCTGAACTGATAATGGCTGGCTCCAAGCCGAAAGTGGAGAAACCTCCTGGATCGCCTGTCCATTAGAACGTGGTAGTACGCATACTTGAGATCTATGGAGCACATCCAGTCGTTCTCCTGTAAAAATGGGAGAATGGATTGAATGGTGACCATCCGGAACTTTTCTTTGGCGACTGACAGGTTCAGTGTGGATAGGTCAAGAATTGGCCGTAAGTCCCCCATCTTTTTTGGCACCAAAAAGAACTTGGAGTAAAAGCATGATCCGGATTGACTGGGGGGGACAACGTGCTGGATGGCTCTTTTTCTTAGTAGCGCTTTTATTTCGAAGGCTGCTACTTCCCTCTGATTGGGTGGGACATCGGGGAGGCGCCCCGACCGGGGAGGAGAACTTAGGAATGGAATTGAGTGACCTCTGGATATGATCCGGAGCACCCAGTGATCTGTCGTAATGGACTCCCCATGTGCTAGATGCTCCGAGAAGCGCCCCTGACTGCCTCCAGAGAGGAGCAGTCAGGCAACCCCTCAGGGTTGCTGTGCGGGTCGATCGGAAAAGGGTTCCCTCGACCCGAAATTCTTCGGCTCCCCTCTGCGTCTGGGCAGGCGTCCACCCTGCCCTCCTCTGCCTCTGAAGGACGAGGGGTTAAGAGCGAAACGGGATTATTGGGATTTCCAGAACCACATCTTCTGCCCTCTTTGGTTCCTGGAGAAGGACCTCTGAGGAGCCGAGAAGAGGATCCCGACGGCAGACATTTTCCCGTCCTTCTCACTCTGGAGTAGCGTATCACGGACGGTTTTGCCGAAAAGTGTAGAACCGTCAAAAGGGGCGTTCGCGAAGGATGCCTTGAAGGGTTCCGCAAAGTCGCAGAGACGGAGCCAGGCCTGTCGTCGTAAGACAATGCCTGCTCTGCTGGCTCTAGCCACTCGCTCCGTGGCATGGGAGAGAAGCCACATAGAGGTGTTTGTGATAGACTTAAGAGTGGCCATTCGAGCCGAGAAGGTCAGTTTGTCCTCAGCCGACATGGACTCTGGGAGTGACCCAGCATACTCTTTGATTAGGACCCCACTGGAGCCAAATTACATGTGCCATATAGTTCAGCGATCTGACAGAGAAGGTCGCTGAAGCGAACATCTGCTTTCTGAGGCGGTCCGTCGTCCAAGACTCCTTGTCTGGAGGATGTACCGAGGAACTCTCCTGTGCCAATTCCTTCTTGGTGGCAGCTGCCACCACCATGGCATCTACCGGGGCACCCTTGCTCCAAACGGTCTTGTCTGTGGGGGGGGCTGAGAATCCTGTCCAGTCTCTTGGGTACTGGCTCCACAGTGTCCGGCTCCTTCCAAGCCCTGGTAGTTATGAGGTCCACCAAGGGATCGGAGGGAGAGGACACCCAAGAGGGTAGATGGGCCTGCGTCGAACGCCTCCAGAAACACAGACTCATCCGAGTAAGGCTTTTGGGCTGACCACCCCCCCCTCTAATACGAAGCATTTCCATAGTGTATCCAAAGGAGACGGCCTCGGGGATGACCTGGGGGAACCTTCCCCTTCCTCCAAGTCCGTGTCTTCTGTGAGGGACTCGGGTGAGTCCAAGTGCCTCCTCTTACACTTTTGTTTGTGAGGAACCTCCTCGAGTGGGCTGTCTGGGGAGGGCTCACCAACGATGTCCTGTTCCTCAACGGTAACCATCTAGGACGTAGGCGCAGGCTGCCCCTGGGGCCGCATGATGGAAGACAGGCCCGTCAGAGGGAATGGCGGGTGGATCCGTAGCAAGAACCTGGGGCCTCGAATCCCTCGAAAGGACCCTCTCCACAATGTCGAATGCTGAGGGTGAGCTGCTTTCCCTAGGATCCAAAAGCAGCCCCCTCGGATCCGGCATGTGGATCGGTGCCGGAGATGACCTGATCGGATCCGAAAGAACAGTGCGCTTCGACCTCAATGGAGCCGAAGGCACACTGACCCCTCCGGATCCGATGCTCAGCTCACGGCCCCGAGAGCTCGGATCCGAAAAGGGACCCAACAAACTCGAAGGTGCAGTCGGCGCCGAAGTAGGAAACACTGTCAGCGCCAACATCACCCCGGCTCCGAAGCTACCCGGATCCAACAGCTCCGAACCCCAATAGCGGGTTAGAGAAGGAGCAATGGGGGCAAAAAAAGGGGTCGAGCACCCCCCGGAGGAGGGGGGGGGGGCAAGAGCACTCTCATCTGCAGTTGGGCCTGAAGAAATCGACGCATCATCCGGTCCATGTCTGTGTCGGATAAACTTCTGGTTGACCTGGATGAGGCTGCCAAGGCTGGCTGGGAAGGCCGCCTGGATGACCTCAAAGGTGACCGGCTCCGGGGGAGAAACATGGAGAACGAAGCCGGGAGGGGGAAGACCGGAAACCTTAAGGGGGGGAGGCGAGCTGCTTAGATGCAGGGCCAAGAGAACTGAATTGGCCCGCCTCTTGTGGCTACAATGCCTGTCCCTATCACGCTCCTTGTCTTTCCTATCCTTTTTCCTGGTGTCCCTTTCCTCCTGAGCTGAAGAGGGAGTTTGAATCCCGGCCAGGAGAGCAGGAACAATTGGTGGAGCAGCCGCAGCCACGGCTGGCACCACAGAGGGGGAGGAGGACGAAGCCGAATCAGGGGGCAAAAGGCCCGCAAGGACTAGCTTGGTCCTCCTATCCCTCAAAGCCCTGGGGTTGAAGGTTGCACAGATAGTGCAGCCTGACTAAAGGTGGTCCATGCCCAGGCAAATAACGCGAGTGTGGCCATCCGCTGGGGACAGCTTATGGCCACACTCAGAGCATGTAGAAAAAATTGCTTTTGGGCCTTCAGACATTTTAGAAAAGAACAGGCCCACACACACACCTTCACACACAGACAGAAGGGGGGAGGGGAAATTAATATCTACACTAAAGCTAACGCGAAAAACTACCAAAATAGTTTAAGGGAGAAAAGAGTACCATACACACCAAGTTTACAGAGATTTTTATGGAAAAAAAGTTTAAATATTTCACTTTAACTCACAAACCCAATGCTAGGAGCTCATTCTCAGATGCTTCAAGAAGCCGCGGCAAATGAGATCTGAGGACTAGAGGGAGGTAGCAGGGTATTATGGGTAGGGGAGGAGCTTGGATCTTTTGCTAGGAAAGCTGCCGTTTCGGATCCGATACCCATAGGTTGCTGATCAAATGAAGTTAACTACTTCAGATTGTGATTTATGATAAAATCAGTCAAGCTTTTATCCAGATCATCTGCTGCTAAATGCAACTTCTGCTTACAGTTAGTCAACCAGATTGCTATTGTATGAACAGTTTGCGCTTTATTGCTTTTTAAAATTTCTCTCAAACTTCTCTGAAGAACTATGTCAAAAGCCTTGCTGACACACGTATATGCCACATTCACAGATCTGCGTTGTCTACCTCCAAAGTGGCCCATTCACAGAAGCTGGTGGTGTATCTATCCCTATCAGACCCATCAATGCCTAGAATGACCCTTTCGGCATGCATCTCTGTAAGCATCTTGCTCAGCTCAAGAGACCCCAAAGAATCTTTACCGAGTAAAATCACAAGACTTGTCCCTCCACTACCCAAATAGACTATCTTTTCCTCTGATAGTACTCAGTCTCCAACAGACTCTTTTGTGGTAAGCAATGCTTAGCATTTCATTATATGAAAGACCATGCCCTATTCAACCTCCTTCACATTCATAAAATGAAAGGACTTTAATCTGCATCAGCAATTAAATAGGATTTAGGCTCTACACACAATGCATTCTTCATCTTAGGAAGAAGTTTCTCCTACACATCAAAGTGGTACCAAAGTCATGTTCAACATCAATATTATTTTTTGTATGGGTTTTTATGTACTAACCCAAGGACAGTCTGTGCAGCCCTCGTTGAAAATGTGTTAAGCACAAGTGAAGTACAAACAAAGCCCAAATGAAGCACAGAAATCCCAAAGGTGGGGGTATGTTGACTTGCTTAGCTAGCCACCATGTGGTCTCCATGATTACTTGGAACAGTATTTACTCATCAAACCCAAAGGTGGGTATGTTGACTTGCTAGCCACCTATATGGTTTTCATGTTTACTTGTACCATATCCACCCATCATCCTTTAAACAGAAAAATAAAATGTTCAGATTGCATGAATTGTAAAATGGTCCCCCCATCTTTAACAAACAATTACAATTAGCTCTATTCCCTTAGTTTACATTCTTATTATGGCTATTTTATTTCACAGACAATTGATAACTCGATATATACCTAAAAGATGGAGACTCCGATTCCTTCCCATGTTTAATATATTTTTTTTGCCATTGCCAAGAGACACCATAAAAGGGGTCTTTGTAATGTAAACAGTAGCTGGGGCATTAGATTGGATTAAGAATTTAACTAAAAAAAAATATGCTTCCATTACACTTTTTTTGTTTTTTTACCCATGCTGCCTGGCGCCTGCTGACCAGCAGACCCCCCCCCCCCGATCTACAGGGTCATTCAATCCCCATCAGCAGATGATGCACAGATGAGAGAGGTCATCATTTAGGCAGCCACTGGGGCAGTTCAGAATTTTTTGATTTGCTGACCTATCCCCTGTACTCCCTGGTGAACCACAGTGGAGGGAAAATGCAATGGCTGCAGTGACGAGTTCCCTCTCACTTCCACAACAGGCATTTCCTGACAGGAAATACTGCCCCTCTGACACATGACCGGCGTCTTCCCAAGTCTCCACCAGAGAAACTGCACCACCCAGTATACCCCCAAGTGTCAGAAACATAGTTGTTTTTGAATTGTATGTGCAAATCTGGGTACAACTGCAGTTTTTTCACCATTTAGCTAACTACAGTAGAAGCAACTTCATAGTATCATAGTACAATACTATGCTATTGACCTAAGGGATCATTTTGAGCTTAAACCACTCCCCCAAATAAAGCTTAACAGGAAGTGGTTCCCACATGATTTGTGGGGTGGGGTGGGGTGGGATGTTATATACTTGGGCATGTGTAGTCATATATGTAAAAGCCGCTTCTCTTTAGTAGTGACATGGGTGGCAAATTTATGTATTTTACATTCGATTACTGTGAAATTCTGACTAGACACGGGTCCTTTTTTCAGTGGAGGCTCGGGGAGAAAAGCTCTGAATTACTGTATAGCAGTACAAAATTTAAAGAATTGTAAAAATATAAAAATTATAAAGTACAGCGAAAATACAGAAATACAAAAATTAGGCATCAATATAAAATGGTTGACAAACTACTGAAGATTAACATACTTGTACGGCTGGTAAAAATTATAGGAACTTTACACCTTACACATATTACATAATGTTAGCATGCATACAGTGCTAAAGTGGGCATACATTCCATTTGTCTACAGAAAGAGGGAATTAAGACATCTATGGAGGTTGACTCCTGTGATAATGATCAGAAACCAAAACTAGCCAGGACAGGTGCAAGAGCATAGCCAGGATTCAGTTAGGTGTGACTTCAGAAGTTTTTTGACTTAACTATAGAGCAGTTGGAGGTTATTGGGGTTAGCAGTCTATTCCGTATTTAAGGAATGAAATTTGGGAAGAGTAATTCTCTGGCTGAGCTGTTAGCTTTGGACATTTCAAGAAGTAGTTTGTTGCTGGAACGTAGAGTATGGTTGTATAAGATTTTGGGGTGCAGGCATTTTTTCAGGTCAATGCAAGATTTTGTGGGCAAAGGTTAGTTGATTATACAATAACAGTTGTGGTAGTTCTAGCCAGTTTAGTAGTTTAAGAGATGTACAATGATGTGATCTATATGGGGAGTCAGTGGCGAACCTGGCAATTTTATTATTGCATGATTCAAGTTTAGCTAGATCGTTTTTTTCTGAGGTTGGTTAGAACTGGAGAGGCATAAAGGAGTGATGACAAGAGGTGGTAGCAATAGTAGCTTTTGTGTTTCTGGTTAGGAATTGTTTATTTCTGTAGAGAATACCTAGTTTCTTGTGTACTATCTTAATAGTTTGGGAGACGTGTATATCAAATTTCAAACTGTTGTCAATTTCTACACCTAGAAGTTTAGTCTGGGTTACTGGTGTGATGGAGGTGTTATTTTTGTATGTGATACTGAATGACAGGTATGATGAGGGAGTTCTAGTTGGATAAAAAAAAAAGAGGAGCTTGGTTTTCCTAGGATTTAGAATGAGTTGGGTGATCTTTCAGCAGCTAGAATCTTGAGTTATGGTTTGGAGGTCTTGGAGGGAGGAGACTGAGCATATTAGTGTGGAGACGTCTGCATCTTGTATGACTGTTGTGACAGGAGTAGCAGTGTGGAGTTTATTGGTGAATAGACGGAAAAGTAGAGGTCCAAGGATGGAGCCTTGGGGAACTCTTAGAGGTACTGGACGAAGGGGGGAAAGATAATTTTGCCATTGAGCAGCCTGTTGATTCTGGATATGTAACTTTTAAACCAGGTAAATACAGGAATACTGAAGTTTAGGGTGGCAAGGATGTTAATAAGTTGGTTGTGAGTTTACCATGTTGAAGGCTTTAGAAAGATCCTAGAAGATGGCGGATACAAATTTACCATGGCAATTCACTGTGATAGTGAAGGACATTAGGGCTGTGGTAGTACTGTGCTAAGGGCAAAAGCCATGCTGAGTATTTGAGAGTAATTCCTGTGTGTGAAGGTAATGCATCAATTGTGTATGAACTACTCTCTATGATTTTAGATGGGGGGGGGGGGCAGAATGGCAATTGGGCGACAGCTGGTCAATTCCGTGGAATTAACTCCTTTGTGTAAAGGAATGATGTGGGACATTTTCCAGATGTTGGGTACTAGATTTTCTGTGACTGATCTGTTTATTAGTATTGCTACTGGATAAACTACTGCTTCTGCTACGATTTATAAAAAGTCTGCAGGGAGTTTGTTTGCTGCTAGTGTGGTTGGCTTTAGTTTTCCAAGAAGTTTTTTTATGCTGCTAACAGAAACTGGTTATAATATAAAGGAGTTGCTGCTATTTTCTGGTGAGTGGCTTGGAGGTGGTGAGGGTGTTCTGTGAATTTGAGAGGGCTAGGATAGTTTCTGTAAACTATTTGTTAAATTGAGTTGCTATATTATCAGAGTTACTGATAGTTGTTAGTGTGGGTGTTGTGGATTTACCTGGGCGAAGAATATTATTAATGGCAGCCCAGAACTTTTGAGGCTTATTCTGATGTTTTGTTTGAACACTGTGGTAATAGTTGACTGTGAAGTTTAACTAGTTTCTTTGCTTTGTTTCTCAATTGTACAAATGACAGTTTTGAGGTTTGTGATTTGTTTCCAGTATTTTTCTCTATTAGCAGAAATCTGTATTCCTGACTTAGCCAAGGGGCATAGCTGGATTTTACTCTACTAGTTCTTGGTGGCACATGGCACTTTACTACACCTAAGAAAGTGCTGTTGAAGGATATAACCGCTTCTTCCAAGGTTAGTTGTTTAACAGCCTCCCAGATGCAGCTCTTTAGAGATGAGATAAAGTTATTAGGGTTGAAATGTTTCAAATTGTGCAGTAGATGGTTTGCTTACTTTGATGGGTACGGGTCCTTAGAAGGAAAGACCATCAGCCAGGCAACCAGATTGAAAGCACAGGGTGGGGGGTGGTGTTAGACAGAATCCAGTCAAGGATGGACTGTCATTTGGAAGATTTATCTGTTCTTGTAGGAGAGGTTCAAGAAAATATTCCAGTAAAATACAAGCCAAAAGTAAGCGCTTTTGTCAAGTGCACTGGAGACTTCTTCATACTAATGGCTTACACATACACATAACCTATTTAAATACTAAAATAGCAGTCAATTAAACATAATTGCCAATTAATCATTAAAAGCTCAAATAACAGTTCTTAAAACAACAGTCAGCCTAATGCTGACAAATACCTCTAACTAAAATCCCTAATGCTTCAGTCCCTTCCTTTTTAAGTACATAATAAATTCTTCTCTATTATTAAGTCCTGGGGGAAAACATGCATTTAATCTAACCTGCCAGCAGTATTCCAACCACCCTAATTCTTCTTCTACATTAATACTTTTGGCATTAGGATGCACTGAATCTATTACCAAACACTTAAAGTTGATTTTACATCTATTTTCCACATAATGCTTACCCATATAATTATGTTTAATTGACTGCTATTTTAGTATTTATATAGGTTATGTGTATGTGGAAGCCATTAGTATGAAGAAGTCTCCAGTGCAGGAGACGAAAGCGCTTACTTTTGGCTTGTATTTTACTGGAATATTGTCTTGAACTTTTGGATTAAATCTTGAACGTTATTTCCTGGTGCTGCCATCGTTTTTTTGCTATTTTGGATTCTGATTTGGTTAATAGCGTGCTGCTGTATTTCAAGCTTGTAGGAGAGGTCATAGTTTGGGTGAACCCATGAAGGTTAATATGGGTTGCTGGATTTTGGGATAAGCAGGTGAGCCAGTCAATGTTAAAGTCTCCCAGGAGGATTATTTCCCCGAGGGAAAGCACTGGAGATCCAATAAAGTAGATTTTCTAGTGTGGGAATGTTATTAACAGGTGGGATGTAACCCCCTATAGTGTTGATGTGTTTCTTGGGATTACTTTTTACCTTAGTAAAGAGTAGTTCTGCATTGCCAAAGTTAGGATTAGTTCATTTTATGGTTTCAGCTATTAGGTGGTTTTTGAATAATACTGCTACCCCACCACCCTTTTTAATAATTCTATTTTTACATAAATTATGTATCCAGGACTGAGGATTTAATTGTTGCTGTTGTCAGGGTTTAGCCAGGTCTCAGTTAAAATTACTATGTCAGGGGAGTAAAGGGATAGTACAGCATGGAGGTTGCAAACTTTCTTACCTATACTTCTAACATTCATGTTGAGAAGGAGTAGATTAGAGTTGTATTTGTTGTTTAGTAAAGCTGTTTGAGATGAGGTAGGGTTGTTTGAGACACACTGTGGGGGAAACTGGATCAGGGTTTGGATGAATGCCCCCTGAGAGATAGCTGGTTGGTAAGATGCCAGAGTAGCTTGGTGAGTTTGCTTAGAAGTTTGGAATGCTTTTGACATGTTAGAGAAAGGGTTTTAAGTGGGTGGAATTTGTTTTCCGGGTATGTTCTTAAGCTAGGTTTGAAAAGACCAGAGGCTATGATATGATATACAGATCTTTTTTGATGGGAGAGGGGAGTAGTTTGCCAGGGTGGGGGATTAGGGTAAAGCAGGAGAGCATGGTAAGAAGAGAGTTGGTATAATAGTATCAGCAGCATGGTGGTGTATACGGCCATTAGGTGTAAGTGTTTGATATTAAGGAGTGACAGTTTGTGGGTGGGAGTTGTTATGTAGGTATAAGTTTAGGGAAAAGGGGGGGTTTGGAAATAGGAGTATGGTAGGGGAGCAAAGTGAGCCTGAGCGAAGCAAGGGGGAATGGAGCGGGTAAAATCAGGCCTCGGAAATTAGCACAAGAGAGGAGTAAAAAAAACTCTCTCTCTCTGTCTGACGTTTAATGGTAAGTATAGCACCTCCCAAAAAAAGTTGCAACAGCAGCTATTATGTTTGTATGCAGCAGTAGCTAGTTTTTTTATGACAGGTGTTTTATGGATGCGCAACAGATCCATTAGGGCTGGATCTGAGGAAGCTTTGTAGGCTAGGCATAGGTTGCCTCTCAGCAGCCTGTAGGAAACTGAATATGGGGACAATGACTTTAGGTGGTCTGTACAAGTCTTATTTTCAACCCCACGAATTCCTTTTGTGAGAAATCTCTTTGGACACTCCAACTGTTGCATATGTCTATTTTAGTAAAATACACAACCCAATAATGATGCATGTACTACACATCAGCAAGTCAAATGGCTTAAGAAATACTCAGTCTAGGGCTCTAAATTCTTCTGTAGCATCAACAGAATGGTTTGAAGGGACAGGTATATTTTGCAAAGAATACTGCTGCCCTGGAACAGACTCCCCATCCATGTAAAACAATGCTTTCCCTGTCCATACACAAGTAAAACTAAAATCTTTGGATGGAAAACAGAAATTTTACCCCAGGACTGCCCCCTGTACTACTAGTGGACAGAGGATGTTCCTAAATGTTCTACTCCATGCATGAATCCCCTCAAATTATCTATGGTATGATGCCAGTCATTCTCATTCGGAATAATACAGAATTATCAAACATGGGATGTGTGAGGCCAATCTAACACCAAATGGGATACATTAACTCAAACACCAAAAGGAATACTGTCTAGGCTTAAAATGCCTGCAAAGGCAGCTAATGTAATCTTGCCAATTAACCCATTAACAGTAGAAATATGGTGGTCAAATGCTGCTCTTTCTTGCACCACAAGAATAACAGTCTGTGATGTCAATGTATCAAACCAGTGTCATCTTAATCAAGCAAATTCTGAATGTAAATCTATCTTACATACAGTGTGCCAAAGTATGATGGAGAAATGTAATTTTTACTGTAGTGATATTTCCTACTATTGCACACAGGATTACAGCAACTTGGTTTTACTGTTCCACCAAACTCAAAAGCATGGAATATTATACACAATGACAAAAGGCAAGTTTTTCTTTAGGATAGAGTATAATGACTCTGCATTCTTAGGTTATTCTCAAAGGACCAATTTCTTCTGCTGGAATCTTAACATGTATGAATTTCTCTACCCTTTTTGTCTTTTCTTCTGTATGGGTCCCATAATGAACGCATACATGCAGTACAAAATTAAAAGCAGTCAGTAATGGCTTTGGGATTAGTATCCTTCAAAATGCAATATACACAATATGACACTTTGGTTATCATCTTGCATACAGCATCTGTGTGCTCTTTGAAAGTAAAGTTTTTGACCATGGAGATTTCAAGGTCTTCCTCTGCTAAGTCTTCCCCTAGATGGCAGTGTGCCAGATAAGACATCTTGCAAAACGGTTTCAACGTAAAATGATTTTATTAAAGTTTACTGGAAAACTATTTATCTTTAACTATTCTGACTGCATGCCCCGAGCATCTTCATAGTACTTTATGTATTTTATCTTACAGACTTTTGTGTGTCATCTATGTACTTGATTAGCATTACATCTCTTGATTCACCTAGACTGGCCATGTACACAGAGAACAGCTGCAGTCCTAATACTGATCCCTGGAGAACTCTCAACTTCCTGTCACCTCTAGTTCCCATTTTATTTAACTTCACCAATCTCCTCAACAACCACTTACATAACTCACTTTATTACAAAATATTCATTAGTTGCAGTTTCATTGTAACTTCATTGTGTGCAACCTACAGATCTTTGCTATAATCCAAGAAAGTGGTATTCAATTGTAGACTGTCTTTAACTCTTAACCCTTTACTGAAGCCAGTGATCGTAAGAGAGCAATTTTTCTTGAATGTGAACTGTAGAATTGAAAAAAACCTTAATCTCATCTACAACACATTCAAACAAGATTCCTAAGCAACTTATTAAAAGTACTAGATGACAGCCACTGGCCTTAAATCTTTCCCTATATACAATGCCATTATGATTATATGCTTCCATTCTTGATGGACATATAACTGAAGCAATAGCACAAAAGCTGCAACATATGGAATGCAAGTACTTCTGTTTTTACAATGTGCTTATTTTCATGTTGTTCAAATAGGAGAATATTTTAATTTTAATATTTATTTTTTTAAATACAAGTGGTCTACAGGTATTTTTTGCATTTCCCAATATTTTGTATATTAATACTTTCTCCATGTCTTGAACGAGTCGCTGATGTAATAATGGTCCCATGTATCATGCAGCTTTTTCTCCATTGATTGCTGCATTAGTTTCATAGTAGCTACTTCTCCATTTTTCTTATTTACATACATTTTACAATCTTTTGCATCTTTATATACTGTCAGTAACTACCCATACTATGTATATAGTTTGCATATATTGTTTTTCCTATTAATTGGTTCTCACTTTTTACATTGTTGCTACATACTTGCATTTCATGTCTATCATTAAATACTCTATAGCTGTTTTACAGCAGCACTATGAAATCCGTCCAGAATTTGTCAGCATCTTTGTGGCATGGTTATGTATTACTTGTGAATTTTACTAATTTTGCAGTAATATGCCACTTATATCTAGTTTACAAAAGGGAAAGAGAGGGCCCAGACAGTCTGAAATCATCGATTACTCTGTGGATCTGCAAAAGTACTTCTTCCCAAAGATTGCTGAAGACCCATGCAATGAATAAACAGAAAAACATGAGAAATGAAATCCACATAAAAGGGCATTTAACAGGGTACAGAACAGGTAATGAAGGGCTGGAGATAAAGACAAGCATTAATGGGGGGCAAAATGTTAAATTCAGTCAAAGATCAGATTACAGTGGCTGTCTCATTCTGCCATCAAGTGACTATAAATTACAGTTCATGTATATAAAGTTCTTATTGAATCTGGAATTTTTACTGTACTTTTTGAGGTTTATTTTTAATACACCATGGTCATACCTACAGGTGAAGATAAGACTGGTGGTGGTTAACATGTAATCTGATGTGTTACTTTGTGGAGAAAAAAAGAAGTTATGTACTCACCATAACGTTCCATCTGAGTAGTTCTACTTAATTTGTCTTCAACCTGTGGGTTCCGGATCCGAGCCGGCAAATTCACTAGCATCTGCTCTGAGCTCCAAGCTCCTCCCCTTACCCATAATACACCTCCACTACCTTCCAAACCCAGATCGAATTTGCTGACCCTTATACTAAGAACCTGACCAGAAGAATACTTTATGACCTAAAACTGCAGCCAACAAGCTGTTCATATAAGGTCAGGGGGAAAGAGGGAGGGACGGTTGATGACAAATGAAGTAGAATTACTCAGATGGAACATTATGGTGAGTACATAACTTCTTTATCTGAAGTAGTATACTTCATTTGGTCTTCAACCTGTGGGATAGAGTCCCCAGCTACTAAACTCCTGGGTGGCCCTCATGGAAGGATATTCCGGAGCACCGCAGAACCAAAGGATGCTCTCCTTCTAGAAGTCAAATCCAATTTGTAGTGAGAAATAAGGGTATGAGATGAGGACCAAGTAGCTGCAGAACAAATATCATCCAATGAGACACACCTTTATCCTTACAGACCTGAAGGATGCACAAGGAAATCCACCTAGCAACAGTGACCATAGGTTTACCCAAAAAGGGTTTAGAGAAGGACACAAACAACTCATCAGATTTACGAAAGTTTTTAGTCCTGTGTAAATAAAAATGCAACTGTCTATGAACATCCAACAAGTGGAGTTTGTATTCCATTGTGTTAGCAACTTTTGGGAAGAAAACACATAAGTTAATGGCCTGATTGATGTTAACTTGTGATGCAACCTTAAGTAGAAAGGACGGATTGGTCCGAAGGGAAACCCTATCTTTATGGAAAATCATATATGGAACTTTAATGGACAAAGCTTGCAGTTCTGAAACCCTTTTAGCAGAGGTGATAGCTGCTAGGAATGTCGTTTTCCAAGATAAGAACTTAAGATCTGTGGTTGCAGCAGGTTCAAAAGGTGGAACGACCAAAGCTTGAAGAACCACAGTAAGGTCCCATGGAGGAACAGGATCCTTGACCGAGGGACGTAACAGGAAAGTACCATTGATAAAGGCTTTACACAGTCTGGAAGAGGCCAGGGAGGCAGAATTCTCACCCATGTGAAAAAGAGAGATGGCAGCTAATTGAACTTTAATAGTAGAAGAGCTTGCTTCTTTTTGAAAAATACTGGCTAGAAAGTCAAGAATGGCAGAAATAGGAGTCGTGAAAGAATCTAAACTCCTTTGAGAAGCCCAAAAAGAAAAACGTTTCCATTTGCTGCAGTAAATCTTCCTTGTTGAAGACTTCTGAGCTGCCACCAGAATAGACCTAACTGAAGAGGATAATCCAAGAGTCCTAACGATCATGGGAACTGGAGCAGCCAAGCCGTGAGCTTCAAACTGTCCAGGTTTGGATGAGAAACCCCCGATGGATGTGAAATGAGATCCTGAATGGGATCCAAGATCCAAGGCAGAGCCAGAAGATGAGACGAAAGGAAGGGAAACCATACCTGGAAAGGCCAAAATGAGGCAACGAGGATCACTTTGCTCCCCAGCCGATGAGCTTTCTGTAGAAACCTCAGAATAAGAGGTACTGGAGGGTAAGCATAAAGAAGACCGGGAGGCCAACCATGGACTAGAACATCCCTGGGGAACTCCCCCAGCAGGGAGTTCAGAGCAAAAAACTCAATGCACTTTGCGTTGGAAGGAGATGCGAAGAGATCGCAGCAAGACTGACCCCACTCCAGAAATATCTGCTTCCCTACTGAATGATTCAAAGACCACTCATAAGGAATCAGAATAGTCCAACTTAACATGTCCACTAGAATGTTGGACCATCCTGGAATGTGCGCTGCTATGAGAAAGCGACCAGTGGAGATCGCCCATTCCCACACTCTCATGGCCTTGCGACAAAGGGGATAAGATCTGGTCCCTCCCTGCTTGTTGACATACCAGACCACTGACATGTTGTCTGATTGAATTGCAATGGTTCCTAGAGGAAGAAAGGCATGAAGGGCCTGCAACCCCAAAATGACTGCCCTCATCTCCAGAACATTTATGTGCAAACTGGTCTCGACAGGGGACCACAGGCCTTGGACTGTCCTGCCGAACAATGCCCCCCCCACCCAAGTTGGGTGGCATCCGTGGACTCTGTGGCTTGGACAGGGGCTGGAACAAAAGGTCGTCCCTCCAAGATTTCCAGAGAGCACATCCACCACAAAAGGGATGACCGGCAGACTCGACTGAGGTGTACTGGATAAGATAGCGGAAGTTCTAACAAGGACCACTGAACCGCTAGTGTCCACTGTAGTACTCGCATGTATAACCAGGCGCATAGAAGAAGCATTATGGTTGCTGCCATTGAGCCTAAGGCCCTCAACACTGATTCTGCCGAGGGAAGATGAGGGAGGCATGCATCCTCAGGTTTTGTACTTTCCCCATGGTCAGGAAGATTTTACACTGTAGTGTGTCTATCCTTGCCCCAATGTAGTCCATCACCTGGACAGGCTTTAGAGGTGATTTGGATGCATTGATTGTAATCCCCAACTGAAGAGCAAGCTTTAAAAAATAATCCCTGGTTTGAGAAAGGAGATGCCTTGTGGGAGCAGTGAGGTGCCAATCGTCCAGGTGCGGATAGACCTGAAATCTCTGAAGCCTCAAGTGAGCCGCAACTACCGTCATCACTTTGGTGAACACCCTGGTGGCTGTGGTGAGACCAAAGTGTAGGGCTCAAAATTGGTAATGATTGACTCCTAGCCGGAAGTGGAGGAACCCCTGGAGCTTCTGTGCATCTTTATATGGTAGTAGGCATCCTGGAGGTATAACGAGCGCATCCAGTCACTCTCTTGCAGGTATGGCATGATGGACTGCAATGTGACCATCCGGAAGTTTTCTTTGGCAACTGACAGGCTCAGGGTAGACAGGTCCAAAATGGGCCTCAAGTCCCCTTTTTTCTTTGGAACCAAAAAGAACCTGGAGTAGATGCCCGATCCGTACTGATCTGGAGGGATGGGTTCAATGGCTCGTTTCTCTAGCAACTTGGAGATTTCCAGTGCTACTGCCTCCCTTTGCGTGAGTGGTACGTCTGGGAGGTGTTTGGGGGGAACCACAAAGGGGATAGAGTATCCTTTGGATATGATCTGAAGCACCCAGCGGTCTGATATTACGGACTCCCATGCCACCAAGTGTAATGACAATCGTCCCCCGACTGCCTCCAGAGTACAGCAGTCGGGCAATCCCTCAGGGTTGCTGTCCTGGCCTGTCCGAGAAAGGTTCTCAAGACCCAAAATTCCTCGGAACCCTCTGCCTCTGGGCCGGTGTCTATCCTGTCCCCCTCTGTCTCTGGGGGAAGAAGAGCCCTGAGTGTCCCAGGAATACTGTGACTTCCGAAACCACATCTTCTTTTCCTCTCCCTGATTCCGGGAAAAGGATCTTTGAGGGTTCGAGAAGCGGATTCCGACGGCAGACAGTGTCTTCCATCCTTCTCATCTGGATCTGAGTACGAATGAACCTCCTCATCATTTTATCCATATCAACTTCCGATAAGCTATACGTGGATCTCGACGAGGCCACAGACTCTGACCTGGCGGATTGAGGAACCTAGGCCCTAGATGGAGGATGCGTCTCCTCCGGCTCCGTGGAAAATCTCGGAGATCGGAGCCAAGGGGAATCACGGATCCTAGCCTGACTTTTGGCAGGAGTAGAAGGAAGGTCCGGAGATATCTTGCGTTTCTCTGGTTTGTGCTTGTCAGATTTGTGCTCTCTCTCCTTCTCTCCACCTCTTCTCCACTCCACTTCCACAGGCTTAGAAACGGGAGGTTGAGTCCCAGCCTGGGAGGGAGGCAAGGCAAGAGAAGGAGGACAGGTGGTCACAAGAAGCAGTGGACGAGGCAGCCGCCTCAAAAGTGGGTAGAAGGCCTTTTAGGGCCAACTTAGCCTTCCTGTCCTTAATAGTGCGTGGGTTAAAACCCACGCAAATATTACAGTCAGTGCTCAAATGGGCAATGCCCAAACACATAACACAAAGAATGCGGCCATCTGCAGGAGACAATTCGCGGCCACACTCAGTTCACCTTTTGAAAACAGGCTTGGGGTCTGCCATGTCTCTACACTAGAAAAAAATCACAGAAAGAAAGAAAAAGGAGAGAAAATACCTATTCCCCACTCAGACCCACTCACCACACACTCAAGGCACACAGAACATTGAAGAGGGAGGGGAAGCAATACACTTAAACACACTAACACTGAAACTACTAGGAAATTTTTCTAAAACATGATGCACCAGCGAGAGGAGGAGAGGGAACCTACACTAAACAACTAAAACTCAAAAAATTAAGAAAAAAACTTAATAAGCAAAAACCCACTCTCGAACTTGGAGATCAGGAGATCACGATGCCTCAGGCAAGCCACGGCAAATGGGGGTTGGAAGGTAGTGGAGGTGTGTTGTGGGTAAAAGGAGGAACTCGGAGCAGATGCTAGTGAATTTGCTGGCTTGGATCCGATACGGATCCGGTACCCACAGGTTGAAGCCAAACGAAGTAAACTACTTCAGATTCAAAGTTTTGCCTTAAACTTTGATGGCTAATCATTATTTTGAAGAAGCCTACACCACCTCAGTTATATTCTAGTAGTAGGCCTTCCAAAGATTATGCATGAGCATATCTAAAATCTGCAATAGCTTTCACATAATGCTAGGCATATCTGATGGCCTCTAGTTCATGCATATTTGAAGATCTGCCCTCCGTGTTCCATCTTCACCATCATATATTTGAATTTGTAATCCTCAGAAGATAGTTCAAACAGACAAGCTACTCTCAAAGTGATATTTTAATGAATACATCTACATTTCCAGCAGTTCTATCCGGGTCTATATTAGATGAACGAAAGTTCATCTTAGCGAATGCTCAC
This sequence comes from Protopterus annectens, assembly GCF_019279795.1. Classification (NCBI taxonomy): domain Eukaryota; kingdom Metazoa; phylum Chordata; order Ceratodontiformes; family Protopteridae; genus Protopterus; species Protopterus annectens. The sequence continues at coordinate 184,325,746 of NC_056747.1, read as the reverse complement.
ATGAGCGAAAATTGCGGAAGTCGAAACTGCAATTGTGAGATCACGGTACAGTGAAGATGGGAATATTTGCCCCTTCCTCACTGTAGTGGGATCTCGGAGTTGGAATATATAGTTAGTGGGGGTGCAGCCCCCCACAATTGCAGTTTCAAGTTCCTGGATTTTCGCTGTGAGCGTTCGCTAAGATGAATTTTCATTCATCTAATATAGACCCGTTCTATCCTGCCTTCAGCATTCAAAACTGGTCATCTCCTGGAGTTTCCATCACAGTAGCATTCATGCATTTGCTAATTTCTTTCCAGCATTTATTTATTTGACATTAATTTTCAGGCAAAAGTAAAAAAAAGAGAGATGAAGTGGCTAACTTGCTTCTTAACTTTCTGTCTATTAGCAAATGAATTGGCAAGAAAGTCCTTGCAATGGATCATTTCACAAAAAGTACAGTTTTGTACCTACCATAAATGTAGGGAATTTGCAGACTTTGGATCCAACCCAGTTTGGCTTTGTCAAAGGCAGATCATGCCTTTTAAACTTGGTTGACTTTTTCGAAACAGTCACCAAAGCCATTGATGAGGGAAAGGCAGTCCATACAGCCTACCTCGATCTGGCTAAGGCCTTCGATACAATACCCCACTCGGGTATCATTGAAAAACTCATCAGCTTAAATGTTAACCCATACATCACAAGATGGGTTGCAAACTGGCTGAGTGACAGAACCCACAGGGTCAGAGTTGCTGGCGCCATGTCAGACTCAAAGCCTGTCACAAGTGGTGTCCCACAGGGCTCAGTCCTGGGCCCACTCTTGTTTGGCATCTACTTTGTACAAGCAAACACAGGAGGGTTATGGCTGACAAAGTTTGCAGATGACTGCAAACATAGTAGAAAACACATCTGACACAGATATCCTTCAGAAGGGTCTCACAGAAACGGATAACTGGTGCCAGAGCCACGGCCTAAAGTTAAATGCCAAAAATGCATAGTCATACTTGGGAAAAACAAGGTTACCCTAGCTACCAAATAGGTGGCAATCCACTGAGCACAGAAGAAGTTATCAGGGACCTGGGGACCCAGGTTGATAGTAGTCTGTCATTCGACACCCATGTAGCTAAAGTAGTTAGGAAGTCCTTCTACATTGCCCACCTTATCATGAAGGGATTATCATCTAGATCAAGGGAGGTCATAGTCTCCCTTACGCATCACTCATCAGACCAATGATTGAGTACAATGCCCCATTGAATGTATCTGACCCGACACTTGCAGCAGCTGGAGAGGCCACAAAGTTCCTCACCAAAAGGATAAAGGGTCTCAAAATCTGTCTTATGCTGCCCGACTGAAAGAACTCCAGCTCTATTCAGTTAAACTCGCTGCTCAGAGGTGACCTTTGCCTAACATACAAGGCCATGTCAAACCCAGATTTGATGAATATGCTTCACCTCAAAAATCTAGATCCATCAGAGCCACAAGGGCGGAGACTTAAACCGGCTATTAATAGGACGTGCTGGAGAGATAGATTCATCACCCAAAGACTCCCTATGCTGTGGAACAAAATCCCGGTACATGTGAGGCAGAGCACCTCGCTGGCCTTGTTCAAGAGAAATCTTGACCAATGGATGGGAGATCGCAGATATACCCCAGGAATTACCTCAGTGTCACTGCTCGACAGAGGCACAGCAAAATAATGGGTATAGTTCCCCATACTAAAGGGGTGGCGTAAGCCACAAAACAATGGGCTAGGCTTATAAATGCCCTCGGGCAGATAGCCTAGTATGAACCTATGAACCTAAGATGTTCGAGTGCTAATACAGCTGCAGTCATAACAGATGGGTTGTCCTGCCGTCAGGCGGGTCCTCGGTCGGCCGAATTCCAAAGTCTAGGTCCGGCGTCGATTGTCGTCGCTTCTTCCCTGACATCAGTGCAACAGGGGTATAAAAGAACCAGCCGACGCCATTTTCTTCAGTTTTTCTTGCCCCAGATGTCAGGTGCCCCCAGAAGGAAGGCAATACATAAACTTTTGTGTAATAAAGCAATGCCATATAATCAAAATATAGTAATGCAAGCAAATACACCATTAATTAATACCCCAATCAGGTTGTATGAGAAGGTGTTAGCCAATAGGCCTGTCCCAAGAGGGGAAGGAGGGAGGGAAACCTGGACTGCAGCTGTATTAGCACTCGAACATCTACATTTATGGTAGGTACAAAACTGTACTATGTTCATCGTGCATACAGCTGCAGTCATAACAGATGGGTAGAATCCCAAAGATAAGAAAGGGGTGGTAGGCACTAGGTGGAACTAAGAGGAGCCAGGATGTCCTGCAAGACTGCAGTGGCAAAGCCTGCTCTAGTTTTGGAGTATAATGGTAGGTGGTAGTGCTTGGAGAAGGTATGTACAGAACTCCAAGTGGCTGCTTCCAAAATATCTTTGGTAGGAACTCCTCTGAGGAAAGCTGCAGAGGTAGCTGTGGCCCTTGTGGACTGAGATCTGATGCCTGCAGGTACAGCTTTGCCATGAAAAGAGTAACAAAAGCGTATGTAGTGGGCAATCCATTTTGAGATTGTCTGTTTGGAAATTGGCTTCCCTTGAGCTTCTATAGCAGAGGACACAAAGAGCTGTTCTGATTTTCTGAAAGGCTTTGTTCTGTCCAAATAATAACACAGTTGTCTGTGGATGTCCAAGGAATGTAGTAATCTTTCCCCTTTGTTTTGAGGATTAGGATAAAAGGTAGGTAAGTGTATAGCCTGATTCAAAGCTACCCTGGATACCACTTTTGGCATAAAGGAAGGGTTGGTTCGTAAGGAAACTCTGTCCTGATGGAAGATGATAAAAGGCTGCACAGCCATGGGGGCTTGTAGTTCCGATATCCTACGAGCCGAGGTAATAGCCAGAAGGAAAGCTGTTTTCCAGGACAAATATTGAAAATCTGTTGAGGCAGCTGGCTCAAAAGGAGGCAAGGTCAGCTTTTCTAGAATGAAATTGAGATCCCAAGCAGGTATTGGTTGTTTCCTTGGGGGTTTCATATTCTTAGCCCCTCTGAGGACCTGTCTTAAGAGGGGGTGAGAGAATAAAGGTGGATCAGTGTTGTATTCTGCAGAAATGGCTGAGGCATGGATTTTGATGGAGGAGAATGAAAGTCCACTGCTTAGCAGCTCAGCTAGATACTGTAATATTTGAGGTAAATTCAGTTTTACAGGATTCAGGCCCTTTATCTCATTCCAGGCACAAAACCGTTTCCATTTTGCGGAGTAAGCTTTTCTAGTAGACGGCCTTCTGGCCTCCAAGATGACATCCTGCACCTCCTTAGAGAGTAGGGTCTGTTGTGATGTTAAGGAATCTTCCATGCGGCCAGATTGAGTGTTTTCAGCTGACTGTGAAGAGTTTTGAAGTTGTGCTGAGTCAGAAGAAGAGGCATTAGATTCATAGGTTCATAGGTTAGTACTAGGCTAACTGCTCTTGTGAGCCATTTTAAGCCTAGCCATTTATCCCCTGTGAGATTCAAACCCTGTATCTTGTGTTTGTAAGGCAAACACCTTAACCATTAGGCCACCCTCCCAAGAGGCAGGGTCCATGGTGGGGAATGCGTCAGGCTCCTCAGGAGTGGGTACCAGTGTTGTCTTGGCCAGTCTGGAGCAATGAGAATCATCTTTGGTCTGTCTGCTCTGGCTTTTAATAGAACTTTGGGCAGCAGAGGAAGAGGTGGGAAGGCATAAACTGTCATTGTTGTCCAACTGAAAGAGAGAGCGTCCACTCTCCAGGCCTTTGGATGAAAAATCCTTGAGCAGAATTTTGTCAATTGGTGATTTTTGTGGGAGGCAAAGAGATCTATGTCTGGCCTTCCCCATGCTTGAATTATCTCTGTAAAAACTTGAGGATGCAACTTCCATTCGTGTGGATCTGTCATATTTCTACTTAGGTTGTCTGCCAGCGTGTTTTCCTTGCCTGGCAAGTACTGTGCTTGAAGTTCGATTTGTAAGTCCAGAGCCATGTTCCAAAGTGACATGGTGAGCCTGCATAGGGGGTATGAATGGGTTCCTCCCTGTTTGTTTATGTAGCACATTACTGTGGTGTTGTCTGTCCTCATCAATAGTTGGCCTGGATGCAGTAAGTCTTTGAATGCTATAATAGCATTTATTACTGCTAGCATTTCCTTTTGGTTGATGCGAAGGTGCTTTTCTTTTTGGGACCATTTGCCCTGAATGCACCAATCTGTCATGTGCGCCCCAGGCGTAGTCCGAGGCGTCTGTTGTGATGACTTGATTTGCTTGAGGCTTGCTGAATGGGAGACCTGTGTTTGGCATGCTTGAGCCCACCACAGAAATTCCTTTTGAAGACATGGAATTAGTGGTATTATTGTTTCCAAACTGTGGCTGTGTTGAGACCATAGGGTTTTCAGGTACCACTGAAGTTTCCTCATATGCAGCTTTGCACATGGGATTAGTAGGATGCAAGATGCCATGAATCCCAGAGCCTGCAGGATTTTCCTTGCAGTCAGCCTGGTGAAATTTGCTAGTGTTCTGAAGTATTGAGTTAGTTGCCCCTGCTTCTCTGGCGTGAGGTAGGCCATCTGGGTGTTTGTGTCCAAGTTGGCACCCAGGAAAATTATTCCCCGAGAGGGTATTAGCCTTGATTTCTTTTTGTTGACTGTATATCCCAGAGAATTCAACATTATTACATAAGCCAGATGTTTCAGAAGTATGTGCTTGCTGTCCGCTTGGATCAGGCAGTCGTCCAAATAGGGGTATATTTGTATCCCTTGAAGTCTGCAGTAGGCAATTACTGATGCCAGGCATTTCGTGAATTCTCTGGGCGCAGTAGATAAGCCAAAGGGCAATGCAGAGAATTGATAATGGGTTGAACCTGCAAGAAATCGGAGGTATCTTCTGCAATTTTGTCTGATTGGGACATGCAGGTATGCCTCCTTGAGGTCCAATGTTACCAGCCAAGACTCCTTTCCCAGCATGGGAAGAAGCTGCTGTAAAGTGAGCATCTTGAATTTTGGTATGAGTAAAAATGCGTTTAGGATGGATAGGTCCAAAATAGGTCTCCGATCTTTTCCCTTCCTTGGTACCAGGAATAGTCTGGAATAAAAACCTTGACCTTGTTCGTGAGCAGGTACCTCTTGAATAGCTTTCATGTCCATGAGATCTGAAATTTGTCTTTGTGCCTTTGCCCTTTGATTGTGTGGCAGGTTTGGCATGCCTCTCATTTTTGGAAGGGTGTGAAAATGGAATCTGTAGCCTCTGTTTATAATGTCCAGGATCCATTTGTTTTTTGTGACAATATGCTAGTTTTTTGAAAATAATGCCAGTTTTCCATCTAAGGGTGCTGCCATTTGAGCCTTGCTTGGCATGCAAAGGGGAAAGTCATTGGGCTTGCTTTCTGAATGGCTGTGAACTATCCTCACCATCTCTTTATGTAGGAGCTTGCCATTGTCTGCCTCTAAACGATCCTTGAGATTGCCCTCTGCCCCTCGGGTGCCTGTATCTACCTCTTTGGGGTCTGTCCGTGGCTGGAAAGGACCAATTTTTGGAAGGCCAATTTCTACTGAAACGTGGAGGTTGTACCTGTAGAAAATCTTTCACTGTTTGCATTGATTTAGCCTTTTCCTCCATTTTCTTTAATACCTCCTCAGCATTAACACCAAATAATACATCCTTATGAAGAGGGGCATCTAGTAATTTAGCTTTGACATGATCTGGTAAGGTTTGTTCCTTGAGCCAGGCATGTCTACGTATCACTGATCCTGTAACAGCAGCTCTACATGACACCTCTAGAGTACCAAAACCACATTGCAAGGTATGTTTACCCATTTGTTCTGCACTATGTATCAAATCCTGCAACTCCTTCAAGTCTGGTTGTTCAGGTTGTGACATTTTACTTCTCAATTGTGCTAACAGAAACTGTTGGTACTTTAGCATATGGAACTGGCAGTTTAATGCCCTCATGGTTAAGGTGGCCGAGGTATATACCTTTTTTCCCCACCTTTCTAAGGATCTGGAATCTCTCTCGGAAGGTAATGGATTTTTAGTAGTGGAGGCCTTAATTCCCTTGGGGCCCTGTGAGATAGTTTCTGGGTCAGCCGCATGGCTTTTGTATAGAAATTGATGAGAGTCAGGAACCCGGTAGTATCTGTCAGGCTTGACTGGGGCTGGAGGTAAAGAATCCGGGTTAAGGCAGGCCTCCGAGTACACATCATCTAGTATGTCCAAGACAGGAGGTATAGCCAGAGGCCTGTGCTGAGGTAGCAAGAGAAAATCCCTAAGCCTTTTCTTGGAATCTGAGTACTCTTGGCCTTCCCAGTGGAAGTGTTCCCTTAAGGTATGCAAGGTTTCCCCAAATGAGTAATCCTCTGGGGGGAGACAGAGGGAATGGACTCCTCTGCATCAGAATCTTCAAAAGGGAGTAAGAATGTTCCTGTTCATCAGAGTGCTCTGATATAATGGAGGCCTGGTCAGAGGAAGGGGATTCTTCCTCCACTCTGGGCCTTTTGTCCGGGGGGGGGGTTGAGAACCCCTGATGAGAGTAATTAAATCCTCAGCCATTTTAAGCATCTGTTTTTTAGGCATGGGGCCTGGAGATGGGCCCTGTGTAGCTTGTCTCTTAGAATGCATGGCTGCTTTAGACTTCGTGAAAGCCTTGATGGAAAAAGAAGAGGACGGTCTGAAGACACCTTGAGAGGAGGCAGACCTGTCTACATTTTGAGATTCATCACCAAGAGTGGCTTTGGTATCTGTAATCAGGGTGTGGGCCGAGGAGCCTGTGACCTCGGGCACAGAAGACACCACCAATGAAGTGTCGTCGGTAGTCAGGGGCTGCTGAGAACCAGACCACCTGTAGTTGGCTTTGGCGTGGTGTCGGTGAGGCCGGACCTCGTGTGTCGGTCCTTATCTTTGCGCTTTTTAGACAAAACTGGAGTCGGAGTATCCGGCGACATAATATAGTTAAATTTTTTGCCAAAATAATGCTGGGCGAACTCCGCCCGACGCTTAATGGTGCGTTTATTGAATGTAGCACAAAAACAACAGACCGAGACGTCGTGGTCTGGGCCTAAGCAAGGAATACAGAGGGAATGAAAATCCTTATGCGGTATTTGCTTCCCACATGAAATACAATTATTAACTTTGTCTGACATCGGTCTGAGGCAAGAAAAGTTTCCCCAACGGGGTACTTAGCTTTCAAGAAGACTTCAGTTGGCAAAATTTTCGTAATTTCAGGAGCTGGCCGACCGGCACTTGCGAACTGCTTCTGCTTCAGGCACCGCACGTCAAGAAAGACTGAAGAAAATGGCGTCGGCTGGTTCTTTTATACCCCTGTCGCACTGACGTCAGGGAAGAAGTGACGACAACCGACGCCGGACCTAGACTTTGGAATTCGGCCGACCGAGGACCCGCCTGACGGCAGGACAACCCATCTGTTATGACTGCAGCTGTATGCACGATGAACATCTAAGTGACAGTCCTCACCAATTTTGGTGCTGCTCTCTTATTAGATTTTTCACTATGATAGTGCTATCCACCATCAGACTGCAGAGTGTGGGTCACTTCACTGAATTTACACTCATGCACAAATCCTCTGAATTTTGCAGTGCAGATCATTCTCAGATATGGCATTAGGCGTCCCTTGTCTGAAGAGCATAGACTTTAATGTATTTATTGATTTGCCCTTGTAGTATCCATCAGTCTGATTACTTCACAGAGCTTGGAAAAATAACCTATACATATAAATTGCTCTATACATAACCTGACACTGGGTAAGCTAGCATGTCTTCCGTAAGAATGTCCTCCTTTCGGATGCTCCCATTAGGAGTCGCCACAGCGAATCATCAGTTTGCAGAACGAGTGGCAGTAGAGTTTTACAGTGTTAAGTTGCCAGAAGGCGCACGCATTCACACCTAGGGCAAATTCAGAATGTCCAATCCACCTACAGCATGTCTTGGGAATGTGGGAGGAAACTGCAGCACCCAGAAGAAACCAGCAAGAACAAAAGGAGGACATGCAGAGTTCGCACAGAAGGCACCCCAGCTGAGAATCGAACCGGAGAACCTTTTGCTGTGAGACAATGCTAACATCTGCACTACTGTGCCACCCAATGTTCTTTAAGAATGTCAATATCTACAAACTACATATGGTACAACTCTGAATGACATGGTCTTTTTGAGTCAGCTCTCCTTGCTGCCAACGTATTACATTTCATGATCTTTCTTTGCAATTTACTAGCTCCGCGAGGTAATTTCAATAACTGTCTAAATCAGTGGCAGTAAATCCTTTGCATTATTTTATGTTTTAGTCTGTCACTGATTACTGTAGTATTACCCAAAGAATGTCTAGTTCTTCCTCTAGCAACGTACTTATTTTTATTTTTTCAAGTATTGCCAGGTTGGTAGATTGGGACAAGGAACATTTTTCAGCCACAAACCAGCCAAGTTCAGATTAGTACTTACATTAAAACAGTCAGAGACCTGTAGATTAGAGAAATTGTCAACATAAACAGAAACGTCTCTGTGGTAAACATGCTCTACTCAACATATCTGCTACATGCAGTTCCTTGCCTGATCTGGATTTTATTTTCAGATAATACCCATGTAGATTAAGTACCATATTCTGCAATCTTGGAAATGCCTTGGCCAGATACTTTCTGAATAGACTTTACAAGGATTTGTGACCCACTTTGAGGTGAACTTCTTTAAAACAGACACATTTGTGGGGTTTTTCACATCTACAAACTACTGATAACTTTTTTATATATTCATCTCTTTACTACAACTTTAAATGTTCCTGACCTATTAGCAACCGGTCTGTTCCCTTACAGAAGTATAGCAAAGCTCTTTTCATGCTCATAGTTTTATCAGACTACATCTTGTTCCAACATAGTTATTAGAGGCATAGCTGGCAAAAAAATATATACATATTAGGTGCAAGACACAGTATCATTCTTATAAACCTCTGTAGTACCTGCTTATTTGCTGGTTCTAGCATCCCCACAACTTTTTCAGGCTTTTTTTCTGTCAGGCTGAAGACTCCTGATCTTAGCATGTGACCCATATAATTATATAATATCAGGAAAGAACAAACATCCAAAAACACTGAATATCATAACAAAAAAAAAACAAAACAAAACATAAATTAAACCAAACTGTCATTTAACTAGAATAAAGATCAAATAACAGCACAATTATTAAAAAAAAAGGAAAAAATGTTTTTGCAGGAGGGCAAGCCTCCTCTTCCCAAACACATACATTTCAAACTAAATATAGCAGCCCCCAGTTGTACCTACACAAAAAGACAAAATATCACATAACATGAGAATAAGTACTATCCGTATCGAGAAGTGCAGCTCAATCAGCACCTTGTGCCGATACCATGAAGCAGTGCCCCTCCCCTTGTCACTGCAACTATGGACCTGCTGCTGTACCCCTTGCTTTCCTTTCCAGGGTGACTTCATTTTGCCACTCCTAACTTCTCATAAGCTAAAACAAACACAAAATATTAGAATTAAGTTTGCATTTCTAGATGTATCCCCCCCCCATCTCTGCCAACAATCAGCCCCACTTACACAGGTCTAGATCCTATTCCCATTTTCCCCATTACAAGAGAGTCATTTGGCACAGGTAGCCAGCCGTGCAGGTTTCTGTGCCCTATCCTGCATTCTTCACATCTGCTCTGCTTCCTATGATGAAGCATGCCTTTGTTCAACAGCCTCAAGGAGTAGATTCAAGCTCCCTAGACTGAGGCCATCCGTGCTTAAAGATGGATCCTAAAGCGCCATCTGGGGAACTACCCAGCTGCCCACCCCCCCTTGATTCTCAGACATCTTCTAGGAACTGCTACATGGTCCTCTGTACATACTTTTACAAAGCACTATAAGCTTGATTCCTCCTCTAGGTCTAGATCAAGCTTTGCTAGGGCCATTCTCCAGGGGCTACTGGACTCTTCTTCCACTTTACAAATATAGTTAGCTATGATAATCTATCCATATAACTAAGGGTAGTTAGCAGTGATAAATATGAGAACATAATGCAGCTGTGTAAGTTGAACTTGCCAAAACAGTAGCTGTTCAAATGATCATTGCTGTAGTAGCAGCTCCCTCTCTCCACCCCGCTTGTTTTTGGTGTATTTCTATGCCAGGGTGTATACATTTATTTTTTGTTATTACTAGCACTGCTCTTTCAGAGCTCTACCTCCCCTTCTCTGCTGGTAGGAAAGCTCTGAAGGGCTTCACACCCAAACCTGTCTTTTAGTCAGTTCAGCTCGAGATGCTTAACAGTTTGCGTGTGTGTTTATGTGTGTGTGTTTGTGTGTGTGTGTGTGTGTGTGTGTGTGTGTGTGTGTGTGTGTGTGTGTGTGTGTAAGATACCCTGAAGCATTGAAAGCTGGCCGGCTGTTACATCCTAGTCAGGATGATATAATATATGATGCAATGCTCAGGGCTTTTTTTTAACAGTGCTTCCCACCCACAGTGACTGATTTCTAGATCTGTATCATACTTGGGGCCTACAATGCATTCCCCCCTCCATTCACACATGCTCCCACTTGCACACAATGAAATACTACTGGGAATGGCTTTGCTGAACCAATCTCATGCTCCCAATTCACAGAGCTGATTGTACTAAACATCTCTCTATCTCATGTTTCTGCACTGCAGTGGACAAAACCACTTATCTTCCACCAGGAAATTTATCTATTTTATAGTGCTTTGTAAAAGTTTAACAGAGGATCAAGTTGCTGCTTTTAGAATACTTCGAATCCAACCCTTACCAAAAAGCCATAGATGAAGGCAAGGTCCTGTAAGAGTGAGTCTTGACCCTGCCTGGCATAGTTTTGCTCCTACCATAAATGTAGATGTTCGAGTGCTAATACAGCTGCAGTCATAACAGATGGGTTTTCCTGCCGTCAGGCGGGTCCTCGGTCGGCCGAATTCCAAAGTCTAGGTCCGGCATCGGATGTCGTCGCTTCTTCCCTGACATCAGTGCGACAGGGGTATAAAAGAACCAGCCAACGCCATTTTCTTCAGTTTTTCTTGCCCCAGATGTCAGGTGCCCCCAGAAGGAAGGCAATACATAAATTAATGTAATAATGCAATGCAATATAATCAAAAAACAGTAGTTGCAAGCAAATACACCATAAAAGAATACCCCAATCAGGTTGTATAAGGAGGTGTTAGCCATTAAGCCTGTCCCAAGAGGGAAGGAGGAGGAAACCTGGACTGCAGCTGTATTAGCACTCGAACATCTACATTTATGGTAGGTACAAAACTGTACTATGTTCATCGTGCATACAACTGCAGTCATAACAGATGGGTAGAATCCCAAAGCTAAAAAAGGGGTGGTAGGCACTAGGTGGAACTAGGAGGAGCCAGGATGCCCTGCAAGACTGCAGTGGCGAAGCCTGCTCTAAATTTGGAGTATAATGGTAGGTGATAGTGCTTGGAGAAAGTATGTACAGAACTCCAAGTGGCAGCTTCCAAAATATCTTTAGTAGGAACCCCCCTGAGGAAAGCTGCTGTGGCCCTTGTGGAGTGAGATCTGATGCCTGCAGGTACAGTTTTACCATGAAAAGAGTATCAAAAGCGTATGCAGTGGGCTATCCATTTTGAGATTGTCTGTTTGGAAATAGGCTTCCCTTGAGCTCCTGTAGCATAGGACACAAAGAGTTGCTCTGATTTTCTGAAAGGCTTTGTTCTGTCCAAATAATAACGTAGCTGTCTGTGAATGTCCAGGGAATGTAGTAGTCTCTCCCCTTTGTTTTGAGGATTAGGGTAAAAGGTAGGTAAGTGGATAGCCTGATTCAAGGCTACCCTGGATACTACCATTGGCATAAAGGAAGGGTTGGTTCGTAAGGAAACTCTGTCCTGATGGAAAATGATGAAAGGCTGCACAGCCATGAGGGCTTGTAATTCCGAAACCCTGCGAGCTGAGGTGATAGCCAGCAGGAAGGCTGTTTTCCAGGACAAATATTGCAGTTCTGTTGAAGCAGCTGGCTCAAAAGGAGGCAAGGTCAATTTTTCTAGAATGAAATTGAGGTCCCAAGCAGGTACTGTTTGTTTCCTTGGGGGTTTTATATTCTTAGCCCCTCTGAGGAACTGTCTTAAGAGGTGGTGAGAGAATAAAGGAGGATCAGTGTTGTATTCTGCAGAAATGGCTGAGGCATGGATTTTGATGGAGGAGAATGAAAGTCCACTGCTTAGCATCTCAGCTAGGTACTGTAATATTTGAGGTAAATTCAGTATTCCAGGATTCTGGCCCTTTTTCCTCATTCCAGGCACAAAACCGTTTCCATTTTGCGGAGTAGGCTTTTCTAGTAGAAGGTCTTCTGGCCTCCAAAATGACATCCTGCACCTCCTTGGAGAGTAGGGTCTGTTGTGATTTTAAGGAATCTTCCATGCGGCTAGATTGAGTGTTTTCAGCTGACTGTGAAGAGTTTTGAAGTTGTGCTGAGTCAGAAGAGGAGGCATTAGAGGCAGGATCCATGGTGGCGAATGCGTCAGGCTCCTCAGGAGTGGGTACCAGTGTTGTCTTGACCAGTCTGGAGCAATGAGAATCATCTTTGGTCCGTCTGCTCTGGTTTTTAATAGAACTTTGGGCAGCAGAGGAAGAGGTGGAAAGGCATAAACTGTCATTGTTGTCCAACTGAAAGAGAGTGCGTCCACTATCCAGGCCTGTGGATGAAAGGTCCTTGAGCAGAATTTTGCCAATTGGTGACTTCTGTGTGAGGCAAAAAGATCTATGTCTGGCCTTCCCCATGTTTGAATTATCTTTGTAAAAACTTGAGGATGCAACTTCCATTCATGTGGATCTGTCATATTTCTGCTTAGGTTGTCTGCCAGTGTGTTTTCCTTGCCTAGCAGGTACTGTGCTTGAAGTTCGATTTGTATTTCCAGAGCCATGTTCCAAAGAGACATGGCTAGCCTGCACAGGGGGTATGAATGGGTTCCTCCCTGTTTGTTTATATACCACATTACTGTGGTGTTGTCTGTCCTTATCTATAGCTGGCCTGGATGCAGTAGGTCTTTGAAAGTTATAATAGCATTTATTACTGCTAGCATTTCCTTTTGATTGATGTGTAGGTACTTTTCTTTTTGGGACCATTTGCCCTGAATGCACCGATCTGTCATGTGCGCCCCCCAGGCGTAGTCCGAGGCGTCTGTTGTGATGACTTGATTTACTTGAGGCTTGCAGAATGGGAGACCTGTGTTTCTTTGGCATGCTTGAGCCCACCACAGAAATTCCTTTTGAAGACATGGAATCAGTGGTATTATTGTTTCCAAACTGTGGCTGTGTTGAGACCATTGGTTTTTTAGGTACCATTGAAGTTTCCTCATATGCAGCTTTGCACATGAGATTAGTAGGATGCAAGATGCCATGAATCCCAGAGCCTGCAGGATTTTCCTTGCAGTCAGCCTGGTGAAAGTTGCCAGTTTTCTGAAGTATTGAGTTAGTTGCCCTTGTTTCTCTGGCGTGAGGTATGCCATCTGGGTGTTGGTATCCAAGCTGTTTGAGAGGGTATTAGCCTTGATTTCTTTTTGTTGACTGTGTATCCCAGAGAATTTAACAACATTATTACAAACGCCAGATGTTTCAGAAGTATGTGCTTGCTGTCCGCTTGGATCAGGCAGTCGTCCAAATATGGGTATATTTGTATCCCTTGAAGTCTACAGTAGGCAATTACTGATGCCAGGCATTTCGTGAACACTCTAGGCACAGTAGATAAGCCAAAGGGCAATGCAGAGAATTGACAATGTGTTGAACCTGCAAGAAATCTGAGGTATTTTCTGCAATCTTGTCTGATTGGGACATGCAGGTATGCCTCCTTGAGGTCCAATGCTACCAGACAAGAATCCTTGCCCAGCATGGGAAGAAGCTGCTGTAATGTGAGCATCTTGAATTTTGGCACGAGTAACAATGTGTTTACGATAGATAGGTCCAAAATAGGTCTCCAATCTTTGCCCTTCCTTGGTACCAGGAATAGTCTGGAATAAAAACCTTGACCCTGTTCTTGTGCAGGTACCTCTTGAATAGCTTTCATGTCCATGAGATCTGAAATTTGTTTTTGTGCCTCTGCCCTTTGATTGTGTGGCAGGTTTGGCATGCCTCTCATTTTTGGAAGGGTGCGAAAGTGGAATCTGTAGCCTCTGTCTATAATGTCCAGGATCCATTTGTCTTTTGTGACAGTATGCCAATTGTTCGAAAATAATGCCAGTGTTCCGCCTAAAGGTGCTGCCATTTGAGCCTTGCTTGGCCTGCAAAGGGGAAAGTCATTGGTTCTGCTTTCTGAATGGCTGTGAACTATCCTCACCACCTCTTTGAGTAGGTGCTTGCCATTGTCTGCCTCTAAACGATCCTTGAGATTGCCCTCTACCCCTCGGGCACCTGTATCTACCCTCTTTGGGGTCTGTCCGTGGCTGGAAAGCACCAATTTTTTGAAGGCCAATTTCTACTGAAACGTGGAGGTTGTACCTGTAGGAAATCTTTCACTGTTTGCATTGATTTTGCCTTTTCCTCCTATTTTCTCTAATACCTCCTCAGCTTTAACACCAAACAATACATCTTTTTGCAGAGGTGCATCTAGTAATTTAGCTTTGACATGATCTGGTAAGGTTTGCTCTTTGAGCCAAGCATGTCTACGTATGACTGATCCTGTAACAGCAGCTCTACATGAGGCCTCTAAAGCATCAAAACCACATTGCAAGGTATGTTTACCCACTTGTTCTGCACTATGTAACAAATCCTGCAACTCCTTCAAGTCTGGTTGTCCAGGTTGTGACATTTTGCTTTTCAACTGTGATAACAGAAACTGTTGGTACTTTAACATATGGAACTAACAGTTTAATGCCCTCATGGTTAAGGTGGCCGAGGTGTATACCTTTTTCCCCCCACCTTTCTGAAACTCTGGAATCTCTCTCTGAAGGTAATGGATTTTTAGCAGTGGAGGCCTTAATTCCCTTGGGACCCTGTGAAATAGTTTCTGGGTCAGCCGCATGGCTTTTGTATAGGAATTGGTGTGAATCAGGAACCCGGTAATACCGGTCAGGCTTGACTGGAGCTGGAGGTAAAGAATCTGGGTTAAGGCAGGCCTCCGAATACACATCATCTAGTATGTCTAAGACAGGAGGTATAGCCAGAGGCCTGTGCTGAGGGAGCAAGAGGAAATCCCCAAGCCTTTTCTTGGAGTCCGAGTACTCTTGGCCTTCCCAGTGGAAGTGTTACCTCAAGGTATGTAAGGTTTCCCCAAAAGAGTAATCCTCAGGGCGGACAGAGGGAATGGACTCCTCTGCATCAGAATCTTCAAAAGGGGAGTATGAATGTTCCTGGTCTTCAGAATGTTCTGAAATAATGGAGGCCTGGTCCGAGGAAGGGGATTCTTCCTCCACTCTGGGCCTTTAGTCCAGGGGGGGTTGAGAACCCCTGATAAGAGTAATTAAATACTCAGCCATTTTGAGCATCTGCTTTTTAGGCATGGGGCCTTGAGAGGGGCCCTGTGGAGCTTGTCTTTTAGTATGCATGGCTGCTTTAGACTTAGTGAAAGCCTTGATGGAAAAAGAAGAGGAAGGCCTGAACACACCCTGAGAGGTGGCAGGCCTGTCTAAACTCTGAGTTTCACCGCCAAGAGTGGCTTTGGTATCTGTAGTCGGGGTGTGGGCCGAAGAGCCTGCGACCTCGGGCACAGAAGACACCACCAATTAAGTGTCATCGGTAGTCAGGGGCTGCGTAAGCGCCTGGCTGAGAACCAGACCACCTGTAGTTGGCTTTGGCGTGGTGTCGGTAGAAGTCGCGGATCTCATATGTTGGTCCTTATCTTTGCGTCTTTTACTCAAAACTGGAGTCGGAGTATCCGACAACATAATGTAATTAAACTTTTTGCCAAAATAGTGTTGGGCGAACTCCGCCCGACGCTTAATAGTGCGTCTGTTGAATGTAGCACAAAAACGACAGGCCGAGACGTCGTGGTCTGGGCCTAAGCAAGGAATGCAGAGGGAATGAAAATCCTTATGCGGTATTTGCTTCCCACATGAAATGCAATTATTAACTTTGTCTGACATCGGTCCGAGGCAAGAAAAGTTTCCCCAACGGAATACTTAGCTTTCAAGAAGACTTTGGTTGAAAAATATTCGTAATCTCAGGAGCTGGCCGACCGGCACTTGCAAACTGCTTCTGCTTCGGGCACCGCGTGGCAAGAAAGACTGAAGAAAATGGCGTTGGCTAGTTCTTTTATACCCCTGTCGCACTGACGTCAGGGAAGAAGCGACGACATCCAACGCCAGACCTAGACTTTGGAATTTGGCTGATCGAGGACCCGCCTGACGGCAGGAAAACCCATCTGTTATGACTGCAGCTGTATGCACGATGAACATCAACAAAAGGTAACAGCCTGAGACAACCATTTGGAAAAGGTCTGCTTTGACACAAGTTGTCTCCTTCTTACCTTTAGAAGAAGTGAATAAGAACTTATGTACTCACCATAACATTCCATCTGAATAGGTATGTTCATTTGTCTGCAACCTTTGGGTATCGGATCCGATCTCGGATCCGAGCCGGCAACTTATTTCACAGCTAATAGATCTGAGCTCCTAGCTCCTCCCCTTACCCATAACCCCCTGCTAACCCTGACTGACCTCAGATCAAGTTTGCCCATATATAAGCAGCTAACAGGCTAGATACGTCCCGTAGGAACTGAGGAAGGGACATCCAGAACTAAAATCCGAAGGTCAGGGGGAAGGAGGGGGGTATGGTTGCGGACAAATGAAGATACCTACTCAGATGGATCGTTATGGTGAGTACATAACTTCTTAATCTGAAGTAAGAACTTCATTTGTCAGCAACCTTTGGGACAGAGTCCCCAGCTACCTAGAACTTGGGTGGCCTTCATGGAAGGATGTTCCGGAGCACTGCGGAGCCAAATGATGCTCTCCCTCTGGAGATAACATCCAGCTTATAATGGTTGATAAAAGTATGGGATGAGGACCAAGTAGCTGCAGAGCAAACATCATCCAACGACACTGTAGACCTAAAGGCAACAGAGGTAGATATAGAATGAGTAGAATGAGCACGTACTGCTTGAGGTGCGGGCCTTCCAGAACTTTCGTAGGCCAAGAGAATGCACCGTGATATCCATCGTGACAGAGTGACTTTAGAAACAGATTTGCCTAAGTTAAGTTTGGCAAAGGAGATGAACAACTGGTCAGATTGTCTATGACCAGCCGTCCTATGAATGTAGAAGCGCAGTTGTCTGTGCACATCTAATGAATGCAATTTGTATTCTCCTTTGTTTTGGTATTTAGGAAAGAAGACAGGCAGGTTAATAGATTGATTAATATTCACCTCTGAGCCCACCTTAGGAAGAAATGAGGGATTGGTCCTGAGGTATACTCTATCCTGGTGGAAGGCCAAGTACGGGGGTTTTGCACAAAGGGCCTGAAGCTCGGAAAATCTTTTCGCTGAAGTAATAGCGACCAGTAACGCCATTTTCCAGGATAAGTACTTAAGATCAACAAAAGTGGCAGGTTCAAAAGGGGGAGCTGTCAAGGCCTGTAAGACTAGTGATAAATCCCAAGGGGGTACAATGTCTTTGATAGGGGGTCTGAGCAAGTAAGTACCCTTGAGAAAGGTTTTGCACAATTTTGCCGTGATCAAAGGCCCTGATTCATGTCCCACATAATATGAGAAATAGCTGCTAGTTGTACCTTGACCGTTGAGCAGCTAACCCCCTGATGAAAAAGACCTGTAAGGAACTCCAACACAGTTGGCAATGGTGCTGTGAAGGGATCTAAATTATGATGCTCTGCCCAGATGGAGAAACGCTTCCACTTACTGAGATAGACCCTTCTAGTGGAAGGTTTGTGAGCCACTACTAGTATGGCTTTAACTGGGGAAGAGATACCGGGAGTCCTGACTAGGAGTGGAACTGGAGCAGCCAAGCTGTCACAGCTTTAGGCTGTCCAGATTCGGGGTCGGGAGACCTAGTGAGTGAGATATTAGATCCGGTAGGGAATCCAGAATCCAAGGAGGATTCACCAAGTGAGACCACAGGTAAGGGAACCACGTTTGACGAGGCCAGAATGGGGCAATGAGGATCACTCTGCTCCCCAACCGACTGGCTTTCTGTATGAGTTTCAGCATCAGGGGTAGAGGAGGATACGCATAAAGCAGACCGGGAGGCCAAGCATGCACCAGAGCTGCCTCGGGATTCCCGAGGGGAATTAGAGCGAAGTAGCTGTTGCATTTCGTATTTGAGGGAGATGCGGAGAGATTGCAACAGGGTTGCCCCCACACGGCAAAAATCCGCTTCGCTACCTGGGGATTGAGAGACCACTCGTAAGGTGAAAGGATGGTGTGGCTGAGTCTGTCCGCTAGTATGTTGGACCGTCCCGGAATGTGCATTGCAATAAGAAAGCGGTTGGTGGAGATTGCCCATTCCTACACTCTCATGGCCTCTCGACAGAGAGGATAGGACCTGGTTCACCCCCCCGTTTATTGATGTACCAGACAACTGACATGTTGTCCGTCTGTATCGCAATAGTTCCTACAGGAAGAAGGTTGCGAAGTGCCTGCAACACCAAGATCACCGCCCTCATCTCCAGAACATTGATATGCAAAGAGGTCTCAGTGTCGTTCCACGTGCCTTGGACCGTCCTGCCTGACCAATGCCCCCCCCACCCGAGGTGAGAGGCATCCGTGGTCACCGTGGCGAGGGGGAGAGGCGTGGAGAAGGGACGTCTCGTATGGAGGTCCGGGGAGTGGAGCCACCACAAGAGAGCCCTCCTGCAAGCCCTGTTGAGGGGAATAGGATGGCTTAGGGGGTGGTGTAGAAAGGACCACTGGACATGAAGGGTCCACTGCAGGACCCTCATGTTGAGACGAGCCAACGGCAGAAGAGTGATTGCCACCGCCATGGAGCCTAGAGCCCTCAGGACCAATTCCGCCGGTGGAGCTTCTAATTGGAGGATGGCCCGCACATGAAGCCTCAGGCTTTGCAGTCGTTCCGCAATCAGGAATGCTAGAAGGTACCTCGTGTCTACTTTGGCTCCTATGAACTCTATCACCTGGGTCGGCGCAAGAGAAGACTTGTCCATGTTGATAGTGATGCCCAGGCGGGGGGCAAGTCGAAGGAAGTAGTCCCTGGCTGAGCAGAGTAGATGCCTTGTTGGGGCGGTCAGGAGCCAGTCGTCCAGGTATGGAAAAACCTGTATTCCGAGTCTCAGGTGGGTCGCTATCATTGCTAATACTTTGGTAAACACCCTGGGGGCTGTGGTGAGCCCAAAGGGAAGGACTCTGAACTGGTAGTGACTGGCTCCCAGCCAGAAGCGGAGAAACCTCCTGGATCGTCTGTCCATCCGAATGTGGTAGTACACATCCTTGAGGTCTATTGAGCACATCCTGTCGTTCTCCCGCAGAAGGGGGAGGATGGATTGAAGGGTGACCATCCGGAATTTTTGTTTGGTTACTAACAGGTTCAAGGAAGAAAGGTCAAGGAATGGCCTTAAGTCCCCCGTCTTTTTTTGGCACCAAACAGAACCTGGAGTAAAACCCTAATCCGAACTGGCCTGGGGGGACGGGTTGGATGGCTCTTTTTTCTAGGAGCTGCCAAATCTCTGCAGCTGCTACCTCCCTCTGATTGGGTGGTACATCGGGGAGGTTTCTGATTTTGGGGACGTGATACAGGGAAATGTGGTAACCTCTGGATATGATACGAAGCACCCAGCGATCCGTTGTGATGGACTCCCAGTTTGCCAGGTGCCTCGAGAAACACCCCCCGACTGCCTCCAGAGTGGAGTAGTCGGGCCACCCCTCAGGGTTGCTGCGTGGGCCGATCAGAGAAGGATTCTCTGGACCCAAAATTTTTCGGGCCCCCTCTGCCTCTAGGGCGGCGTCCTCCCTGTCCTCCTCCGCCACAGAAGGACTGGTTGTCCACAGCAGGTTGGGAATGCTGCGATTTCCGGAACCACATCTTCTTCTGTCCCTTTTGGTTCTTGGAGCAGGACCTCTGGGGAGCAGAGAAGCGGACTCCGACGGCAGACAGCGTCTTCCCGTCCTTTTCGCTCTGGACTAAAGTCTCACGAACCGTCTTGCCAAATAAGGCAGAACCATCAAAAGGGGCATTGAAGGGTTCCACGAAGTCACAGTGTCAGAGCTAGGCCTGACGTCTCATGACTAGGCCTGCTCTGCTGGCTCTAGCGGCTCCCTCAGTGGCATGGGATAAAAGCCGCATAGAGGTATTCGATACTGATCTTAGAGTGGCCATGCGAGTGGAATACAACTGCTTGTCTTCTGCCGACATGGACTCCGGGGGGAAGCAGCGTACTCTTTGATAAGGTCTCGATGCATCCTAATGACATGTGCCATGTAGACCCGCTTCCCTAGGCGATCCATTGAGCGGGACTCCTTGCTCGGTGGATGCTCAGAGGGACTCTCCTGAACTAATTCCCTCTTGGTGGCTGCCGCCACCAACATGGCATCTACGGGGGGACCCTTGCTCCAGTGGGACTTCTCCGAAGGGGGGCTCTGGATCCTATCTGGGCATTTGGGAACTGGCTCCACAGTGTCCGGCTCCTTCCACGCCCTGGTGGTAATTAGGCCCACTAGGGGGTCGGCCGGAGGGGACACCCAAGAGGTAAACGGGCCTGCTTCGAATGCCTCCAGGAAAACGGATTCGTCAGAGGAAGCCTTGGGGGCAGACCACCCCCCCGATCCTAAGTATTTCCATGATGTCTCCGAAGGAGACATCCTCGGGGGTGATCTTGTGAAGCCTTCCCCGTCATCCAAATCCGTATCTTCTGTTAAGGACTCGGGGGAGTCCACGTGCCTCCTCTTACACTTCCGCTTGTGAGGAACATCCTTGGGGGGGGGGCTGTCCGAGGAGGACTCACCAGCAACGTCCTGTTCTAGTGGAACGACCTGAGACATCAAAGCAGGCTGTCCCTGAGGCCGAGTGACGGAAGCCTGACCCAAACGAGAGGGAGTGTGGGATGGAGCCGCAGCAGGGAGCGGGGGCCTGGATGCCCTCAACAGTGCCCTCTCCACCACATCGAATGCCAAGGGAGAGCCGCTCTCAGTGGGATCCGAGAGTCGACCTTCGCCCGGATCCGAAGGGCAGATTGGAGCCGGCGCTGAGACCAATGGATCCGAGAGGCCAGTGTGCTCCGACCTGGACGGAGCCGAAGGCATACTAAACCCCCCCCGGATCCAAAGCTAAGAGCATGGCTCCGAGAGTTCGGATCCGACAAGGATGGATCCGGCAAGCTCGAGGGGAGAGTCGGCGCCGACCCGACCCCGGCTCTGACGCTGCCCGGCTCCAAACGCTCCGAACCCGGGAAGCGGGTCGGAGAAGGAGCTATTGGGGCAAAATAGGGTGTTGAGCTCCCCCCCCCGGGGGGGGGGAGGCAAGAGCACTCCCATCTGCATTTGGGCCTGGATGAACCTTCTCATCACACGGTCCAAATCGGCTTCCGACAGGCTGCGTGTTGATCTCGACGAGGCCACTGAGGCAGGCTGGGAGTGCTGCCTCGATGACCTCGATGGAGATTGGGTCTCTCCCTCCTCGGGACCCGGTGAAAAGCATGGAGACCGGGTCCGTGAAGGAGGAGATCTAGACCTGGAAGACCTAGAGGGAGAAGCCCGCTTAGCTGGAGGGGCCGACGCGGAGGCCTCGGCCCTCCGCTTGTGGTGCTTCTCCCTTTTCTTTTCCTTCCTGGCCTCTCCCTCCTTCGGCGTAGAAGCGGGAGTTTGAGTCCTGGCTGGGGGGAGAGAGGCAGGAGTGGCCGCCACCAAGGCCTGGGAGGAGGCCACAGAAGTACCGGAGGCCGAAGCCGAATCCGGGGGCAAAAGTCCCACCAGGATCAGCTTCGATCTCCGGTCCTTCAGTGCCCTGGGGTTGAACGCAGTGCAAATCGTGCAACCAGAAGATAGGTGTTCAACCCCAAGGCACCTGACACATAGAGTGTGGCCATCCGCCGGTGAGAGCTTATGGCCACACTCGGTGCACTTGGAAAAAAACAACTTTGGGCCTCAGACATTTTTTTTTTTGACTACAAACAAAAAACACACTCACACATAAGGCCCCAACTGACAAGAACACACTCACACACTACGAACCAGCGAAGGGAAGGGAGGAGAACACAAATTACCACAAAAAATAATGAAATATAGGGTTTTTAATGCTAAGGAACCTAACCAGACACATTTTAAGGGGATTTATAAGAAATAAGTAATCAACATCACTTATCTAAGCAGGAGCTCGTAACCTAGCTGCTGAGTTTAAGCGCGGCAAACTAGATCTGAGGTCAGTCAGGGTTAGCAGGGGGTTATGGGTAAGGGGAAGAGCTAGGAGCTCAGATCTATTAGCTGTGAAATAAGTTGCCGGATCGGATCCGATACCCAAAGGTTGCTGACAAATGAAGTTCCTACTTCAGATCAACTGATCACAGTTCTAAAAGGTTTTGTTCTGTCAAAAGACTTCTGAAATTGTCTGTGGACGTCCAAGATATGAAGTATCCTCTCCCTCATTTTTTGGGTTCTGAAAAGAAAGATAGATTGGCTTAAGATAAATATGGATACCACTCTAGGCATAAAAGAAGGTTTAGTTCTCAAAAAATCCTATCTCTGGGGGAAGATGAGACAGCGCTGACCCACCATAACAGTCTGCACCTCAGATATTCTTCCTGCAGAGGTCAGAGCAATTAGTAAAACTGTTTTCCATGTTAAAAACCTCAAGTAAGCCAGATGAGCTGGTTCAGATGGAGCAAGTGCTAGCTTCTCTAAAACAAAATAAGGATCCCGAGCAGGAGACACTGGTTCAATGGGCAGCTTCTTATGTAAAAACAAAATTTATGCACTTACCATAAGGACAGATCGTTTCATTCCAATACTACATATGGGTCCTTGGAGTTGTATGTCAGATCCAATCCAGCACAACAGTGTTTCAGTGTCGAGCTCCTTCAAACTTCTTCCCCTCATAATGCAGAAGTCCTCTAAGCTACCTCAAATCTTGATTTACGCCCAAATATCAAGAAAGGAACAACAATTTAGTAACCATGGCTTAGGAACCTCTCTCTAGAAAAATAATTCTTCAGGTCTTACAAGAGACTGATGGGGATGATTGCAGGGTTTGTTAATTCAGACTTGACATGAATGAATGAATCTAACGTTATGGTTAAGTATCCTGTTCATTTAGTCCATCTGCTCTCACATATGTCAGAATCTCCAGCTACAAATCTTCCTGGGTGGTCTCATGACAGAAGACCTTTTACAATGGTACAGCTGAAAGAAGCTGGGACTTTGGCGAGGCAATCTAACTTATAATGGTTAAACAAGTATTACGGAGGACCAAGTAGCACTATTACAAAAATATCACTAATTGATGAGGATCTGAAGGCATCCCTGGATATAGCTATGGTAGAACTGGCCTAAGTTTTCCAGGTAAGGTCTTTTTCCAATCAATACAAATGATATACAATCCTATAACCACCTGGAAATGGAGATCTTGTACACATTTTGACCCAGCCTATTACTGGGAAAGGTAATGAAGAGGTGAGCATCTTTTCTGAATGGTTTAGCTCTGTGAACATAAAAATCTAACTGTTTGTGTATGTCTAAGGTATTAAAATGTATATGGCCTTATTTGAAAAATGGGGGGGGGTGACTGAATAGGTTGGGACAGGTTTGATTCTGTAGTTACTTTTGGAATAAAGGAAAGGTCTCCCCTAAGACACACACTGTCTTTATGAAAGATGATACAGGGAGAAAAGGGAGATAAAGTCTGTAGTTCCAAATACTCTCCTGGCTGACGTAATGGCCACAAAAAAAAAAAAAAAAAAATTCCGGATAGAAACTTCAGTTGTGCTGTGGAGCTTTGGTTAGCGCTTTCAGTACCAAAGTCAGATCTCATGGCAGTAAATGATCCTTGATAAGCGGCCTAAGGAGACTATACATTTAAGGAAAGCCTTCCATAATTCTGGGTGGCTAAAACATGATCCCAGAGCTCAACATGAAAACAGGAAATAGCTGCTAGCTGTACCTTCATTGTGGAAAAACTGCCACCTGTCTGAAAAATACACTGTAAAAATCAAAGACTAGCAGGCAGCAGTGCACAAAAAGCATTGATGTTCTGAATATTCACTCAGAAAGCAAAGTGTTTCTATTTACTGTGACAGATCCCTCTTTGCGGAATCCTTCTGGGAAGCCATAAGAATCTTAACCACTTCATCAGTGAAATAATCTCTGGTCATCATCAGAACAAGAGATTCAGGATGTCCTGGTGAAGCATGTCAGAAGGGTGAGTGACCAGATCCAGAATGGGATCCAGTAGTCAGGGTGGCTTCAGAAGATAAAACTTGAGATGATGGAACCAGATTTATCTGTACCAGACGGGGACTATGAGTTGCCAGTGCTCCAGCATCTAGCTCTATCAAACTGTAATGCTTTCCGGAAGAATCTGGGAATTAGAGGGAGAGGTTGAGAGGCATAAAGTAGACCCAGCAGTCATTGCTGAGACAGAGGTTCATTGGGTGACTGTCCCATAGGTCGGATCAAGGCAAAAAACCTGCTGCATTTGACATTCTGTGGCAAGGTGAAAAGATCATTGCAGGAAGTGCCCCAATTATAAATGATCTGGTTGACCATCATCAGACTATGGGACCACTTGAGAGGCATTAGCAGAGACCTGTTAAGCCTGTCCACTAGACAACTTGTAACTCTGGGGACGTGTGTTACAAGAAAGTGGTTGGTGATAAATCTCCCACTATCATAGCCCCATTGCTTCCTGACAAAACTGTTGGAGTCTGTGCCCCCCACCTCGCAGGTTGATATACCAAACAACACAAACCACAGTCATATTGTCTGTTTGGATAGCGATCACACTTTGGGGAAGGTGGTCCTGAACTTCTTGCAACACTAGGAGGACCGCCCTCAATTCCAGTACATTTACATGAATGGAAGCCTCCAAGTCTGACGTTGGACTAGCCTCCCCACATGGCCTCCTTAGCCCAAGAATGACACATCCATGGACACCAAAGCCCCCACAGCAGGATTTAGTTTCCCCGAGGGTACAAGGGAGACTCAAGCCCCATCTCAGATGAGACCTGCAAGATTCTTTGATGAGAATGGTCTTGAATACAGGATGAAATCCTTGGCACCACTGAGCTTGTAATATTCATTGTAGGATCCTCATGTAAACATTAACAAAGTGAACTATTAGAATAGATGAAGCCATGAGACCTAGTGCCCTCAATACCAGAGCTGCAGGACAGGAGTGGTTGAGAAGGGGCTGAAATTTCTCTCTAAGGGAATGTACCTTTTGTGTCACCACAGAAACTATGTATCACATAGTATCCAGACTGCAGGCCATGAACAAGCTGGTCGGAGAACGAATCAGGTTTGGTGGCCATTATCAACAAGCAGGAATAAAGGCTGAAAAGGTCAAGTCTTGGGTTGGATCAGAGACTCCGCTGAATGGGCAGCTAGTAGCCAATCATCCAGGTATGGGAAGATTCTGAACACCAGAAGTTGTAGATGAGCATCTACAATGGCCATGCATTTGGTGAACACCCTAGGGGCTGTGGTGAGAGCAAATGGCAAGACTCTGAACTGATGATTGGCTCCTACTCAAAAGCATAGGGAATTTCCTCAATTCTTATGCAGTCTTGACTGAAGATAAGCATCTTGGGATCTATTGAGTACATCCAATCATTATCCCTGATGCAGGGAAGAAATGACTGCACTGTGACCCTTCTGAAGTAAGTCTTTTGAACAAATCCATTTAGAAGGCTTAAATCCAAAATAGGTCTGAGGTCCTGAGTTCTCTAGTGAACCAAAAAGAATCTAGAATAAAACTCTGACCCTGCCTGGTGTGCTGGACCTCTAGGATAGCTCTTTTTTCTAATAGAGAGAAACTCTCTGGTGTCCCATCCCATCAGGTAAAACAGGCCATCTGATAGCAGCCTGGTGGGCTGGGGTGGTGGGAGGGAAAATGGAATGTAGTAGCCTCAGGATACAACTCCTCTTACACAATTGTCCAGCAAGATGTACTGCCATGCAGCAGGCTGGAGAGACTGACATACCCCACGACTGCTTCTAGAGTGAACAGCTGGGGTAGCCCTTAGGGATAACTATTGCTTCCTCTCTGAAAAGGTGCCACAGCATTCCTGATTTTGCAGACCTCCTCTATCTCTGGGCTGATGGCCACTGAATTAGCTGTCCCTGCCGTGGCTGCCCATCCAAAAGTGAGTCAAACTGCTAATATTTTGACTTTCAGAACCAAAGTGGACATGGCCTTTTTTACTTCCTACTATACACTCTTTGTGGGGCCTTGAACTTGACTCTGATGGCAGATAACATCTTGCCATCCTGCTTGCACCTTTGCATCCTTTCCTTGACAAAAGGTCCAAAGAGATGAATCATTATATGGAGCAATTGTGAAGCATGCCTTGAAGTTGTCCGTGAAGTTACATTGGCACAACTAGGCATTATGTCTCATGGCAATACTCAAACTGTCTGCCCTGGCACCTCCATCTGCTGCATTGCGCATAGGTTGCATGAACAGATTAGAAATGCTGGACATAGTAAATATGGTTGTTACAGTTGTTTACCAGTGTCAGCTGTCAGTGGATTCCTCAAAGCAAAAAGAGTTTGCTTTGCAAAATCCCTCTGCAATCTATTCATATGAGTTGCGTAGTTCAGAGCCTTTAATGCAAAGATGCCCAAAACACATGCCTACTTCCCTAGACTATCCATCTCCTGTACTCTCTAGTAGATGTGGATGGAAGGAGAATCTTTGAGAATTCTCTTTTTCATAGCCATTGCCACAGTGATTGCATCCACTGAAGGGAATTTAACCCTAAAATACCAATGGTTAGGAGATCTGAGCATCTTGTCAGGCTTCCTGGGGATCACCTCACAATTGTCTGGCTCCAGCTATATCCTCAGAACTGCTATATTTATAAGCTTACTGGCTGGTGGGGAACTACTTGGTTGTAGTGGGTGCTGAACCATAAGCCTCAATTAGAACCATCTTGTCCACAGAGGGGGGGGGTCTAAAGGTCAAGCTCCCCCTCTGGTGCATGACTTCCAGGATACTGTCAAATGACACATCTTCTGGAGGAGATAGTAGGGGACTGTCTCTTTCATCAGAGTTTGAATGTGAGATGGGAGACTGATATGGAGTCTAGGTACTTCCTTTTTTGCAAGTCCTTTTTTTTTTTTGGGGGGGGGCATCATCTCTGACCAGTGGCTATCTGACAAAGTAGAGGTAAGAGGGAAATTGAGTCTCTGGGTGGGTCCGACCTTTGTCAGGGCTGTGTGTGGACTGGAGAACAAATTATCCTCAACAGCAGCTGAAAAGCCCATTCAATCTCTGAATGATCTGAAGACCTCTTTTGAGTCAATGGATTTAAAACTCTCTTCAAAGCTCCAGAATCAAAGCCAGGAGGAAGCTCCTGGACCAAACTTTTAGTTTGCTCTGATGTGGGGACCAGAACTGAGTTGCTGAAAGCAGGGAGCCCAGGCAATTTTAACAGATATGAAGCTGGTGTCAAAGCTAGTAAGCCAGCCCCTCAGCTCCAATGAAATCAGGGTTGAAGCAGTCAAATCCAATCACCCTTGAGCCGAAGCTATTTGAGAAGTTGGAAAAGAGGACAAAGACCCCGGGACAAAGAACGGAACCAAAGGCACTAGAGGGGAAACCCAGACTAGAGAAGGAACAGAGATCAAGGTAAAGTGTATGGATCCAACTACTTTTAGAGCAGAAGGGTCAGAATGATCCCCACTTCCATCTGGGTGCTCAGGAACCTCTTCATCAAGCAGTTTAGATTAGATTCAGAAGTACTGCTTTTGGACCTGAAGGAACATGCTGAAAGCAGTAATGAAGGCCTGGAGCAAGGGTGGTGTTCCTACCTTTCTTCTAAAGCCTCTTTCTAGGGGAGTCCAGCAAGAGTTTAGGCTCCAAATGAACCGGATTTAATAAGGTCAGATCCAGCAGAGGAGTATACATTGGTGTCCTGGACAACGAATCTTCAAGCTTCAGCTGCTTAGGAGCTGAAGCTGGAGATCAAGGATCCACCTGCCTCTTCTTTGGATCAGAGTCTTGGGATTGGATACGTTTCTCTGAATGCTTCTTCTGTTTGGCAGTTTCTGGATCAATTAGAATCAACCCCTTCAAAATAAGTTTATTATGACTGAAGACGGCTGTGGAAACAAACACCTTGCAAACTTTGTAATCTACTTTCAGGTGTACTGCCCAAGACAGACTACACACTAGTTGTGCAAGTCCTGTGGTGGAATCTTATGTCAACACAGTATACTTTTTTTGAAACCAGATTGTTTGTCCATACCCTCCATAAAGTAATACTCACAAAATCCTAGAAGGGTCAAACACCTATGACCTAAAATGCTAAATAACCATTATATGATGCACACACACAAAAAGTTTAACAGTATAACAATGTACTACCAATACAATAAACTACAGTAAGACTAATTCCTGAATCTATGTATCTATCAATACCTAAAATGAAAATAATTGTAATACACACATACACCAAGAAGAAGCAACTGTCGGGAAACATCCTGACAGAAGGAGCTCACAACAGCAGAAAAAAGAAATGCAGCATATTAAGGGCCAACTAACACTAGAAAGTTTGAGCTACCCAAAAAATAGAATTAACAATTACTATTTGAATGAAAAGATAGAAAAAATGCAAGATGGAGCACTTAGCTTCCAAGATTCGCATCCACTTGTAAAGACAGCAAATAAGATCTGGAATAGCTTAGTGGACTGGCGGATTATGGGAGGGAAAAAGATAGAAGGGCTCAAGGCTAGAGCACTGATGTTGCTGGATCAGACCCAACATGTGGCTTGGAGGACCCATATCCCACATCGGATGAAATAAATGAAGCATTTTCATATAAGACTACACTGAAGGAGGGTGATCCATGGGCAGACATGTTGAAATGGCTAACAAATGAACCTTGACAGAGGAGAAAGACAGACCACAGAAAAATAGTTTACACGAATACTGTAAAATCAGAGAAACACTAGCACTGAATCGGTGCTGCTTCTTTTGTTGGCAAAAACTAGAAAATATTTTCCATTTGCTGACATATGGTTATGTCCCTGTATTATATCCCTGTCATCCAGGTAGTCAGTTACAGCTGTTTAGGGCTGGGATGAATGAAATATCCCGATCTTCTGTGAGCAAATCCAGTCTGTGAAGAAGCTTTTGGTAACTGCCCCTGGCCAGTTCTAAAAGAAGGAAAAATGCTATTACCTGCGCCAGAGGGGAGTCACCACAATGGAGTTTTCCAGAGTACATCTGAAGGTTCAGTACATCAGTGGAAATGGTGCAAAAGCATACTTTCTTGTCCAAAGAAAAGAAAGGGCATCTGTCTTCCAGGCCTTCTTGCATGAAAGCCTGGAGCAGAATTTTGCCAGATGATTGTTTATAGAGGAGGCCAAAAGATCTACATGATGATTTCCCCACAGATTGAATCAGGGGATCTTCCAAGACTTGATCCATTTCCATTCGTGAGGGTCTGTCCTGGTACTGTTTTGCTTGTCTGCCACACAGTTTTGCTCTGATGGAATGAAATGCACCTGTAGAATGAAACTATATCCCATTACAACACAGCTAGTCTACACAGGGGTAAGATGTGGTTCTACTTTGCTTAAGTACCATATTACTGTGCTATTGTCTAATAGGTTCCAAGGACCACAGATGATTCAGAGTTGACAGCATTTATAAGAGCTAGCATCTCTTCTAAGTTTGTGTCAGATTTCCCTTTTTACAAATCCCAGAACTGGGATGTGAAATGACAGTGGGTTTTGATGCTGGAACCAAAGCGATTTCAGATACCACTGTATCTTTCTCGTAGCATTTTACAAGAGGTGGTATGAGAATCATGGATATCATGAGAACAAGAATCCTGAGGTATTCCCTCACTGAGACAGAAGTCTGAGTGGAAAACCCCTAGAATAGATCTTAACACAGATCTTTTTTTTTTTTTTTATTTCTTATGGAAGAAAAGCTCTTTGTACTGAGGTGTCTAGCTTGCACCCCAAAAACACAAGCCAGTAAGAGGGAGTCAAAAAAATATTTTTTTTAATGTTCTCTTGGAATCCCAGTATGTATGTGTAGGAGTTACTTGACCCAAAAAAAGAAGTTATGTACCTACCATAGCGTTCCATGTTAGTGGTCTTCATCTCGCCTTCTTTCTTGCTTGTTGGGATCGGAGACGATCCTCGTCTCCGACTCGGCCATCTTCTATAGCTCAAGAGCTGTTTACTGGCTCAAGGCTATCCCTTATCCCATGATGCCTAGTGCTTGCTACCCAGATCTCATTTGAAATAGCTAACCCCAGCCACAGCTATAGAATGAAACCCCTCCAAACAGAAGGTTAAACCTACCTGTCATAATCTCTAAGTCAGTAGAGGAAACAAAGCAGGGGACACTCAGCCAGTGAAACCTGAACTCCTCTCGGTCCAATAGGACAGGGGGATGGAGGGGGGGACGCAAGAAAGAAGGCGAGATGAAGACAACTAACATGGAACGTTATGGTAGGTACATAACTTCTTTATGTTAAGTTGTCTATCTCGCCTTCATTTCTTGCTTGTTAGGACAGCGTCCCTAGTACCTACGATCCTGGGCAGCGCATTGGAACAGACTCTTCAAAACAGTGGAATCAAAATTAGCTCTACTCCTTGAGACCATGTCTAACTTGTAATGAGAAATAAAGGTATGAGGATTTGCCCACGTAACAGCGGCACAGATAGAGTCCATGGGCAACATAGACTGGAAGGCTACAGAGGTGGCCAAAGCCCTAGTAGAATGACCTTTCAGTTTGATAGACAACTCTTTGTTCCTTAGTTGATAAATGAAGGTAATAATGTGAGACAACCACCTGGACAGGGTCACTTTGGAAACTGGAAGACCCTGTTTGCCCTTAGCATAGGAAAGGAAAAGTTGGTCCGACTTTCTTATATCCTTCGTTCTATGCAGGTAAAAATGCAATTGTCTATGAACATCCAAAAGGTGTAATTTGTATTCTGCCTTGTTGGTGTGGTTAGGGAAAAACACAAGGAGGTCTATAGATTGTTTTATATTATTTTCTGAGCAGACTTTCGGAAGGAAGGAGGGATTAGTTCTCAGAGCAACCCTGTCCTTATGAAAAACTAAGTACGGAGGACGAACACTTAGTGCCTGATGTTCCGAGACATGTCTGGCTGAGGTAATAGCTACCAGAAACAGAGTTTTCCAAGATAGAAACTTAATGGAGCAGGATGTTGCCGGTTCAAAAGGGGGCATAATCAAGGAGGTTAGTACCAAATTAAGGTCCCAAGGAGGAGGGGGATCTTTCACTGGGGTCCTAAGGAGAGTAGTTCCTCTGAGAAAGGCTTTACACAGCTTATGAGACAATGTTTATATCAGAAAAACCAACAAGAAAGTTAGACATGGCCGCTAGTTGAACCCTGATTGTAGCAGAAGCGGACCCAGAATGAAAAATATCTGTTAGGAACTCCAAGATTTTGTGAACTGGGGCTGAAAAGGGATCTATGTTCCTAGCCTCTGCCCAACAAGAGAAACGTTTCCATTTGCTAGCATAAGTCTTCCTAGTAGTGGATTTGTGAGAGGAGACAAGAATCTCACGCACGGCCGGGGAAATGCTGGGAAGCCTGGCTAGGGTCGGAATTGGATCAACCAAGCTGTGAGCTGGAGTGTTTCGGTGGGATTGATGCTGCTCTCCTGAGTGATAAATCAGCAGGTCTGGAATAGGATCCAGAGTCCAGGACTGCTCGAGGAGGTAACGGTGCAGGAACAGAAACCATAACTGTAGAGGGCAGTAGGGGACAATGAGGATCATTTTGCAACCCAACGGAATAGCTTTCTGTATGAGTTTGGGTATAAGAGGGAACGGAGGGAAGGCATAAAGAAGTCCCTGAGGCCAATCGTGGACTAGAGAGTCTCTGGGAGGGTGACCGGGAAGCGGTAAAAGGGAGAAGCAGTTGCTGCATTTGCTGTTGAAGGGGGTGGCAAACAGATCGCAGCAAGGCTGTCCCCATTTGCGGAAGATCAGATCTGCAACTACCTGATTAAAAGACCACTCATGAGGCATGAGAATAGCTCTG
The DNA here is from genome assembly GCF_019279795.1 of Protopterus annectens. NCBI lineage: Eukaryota > Metazoa > Chordata > Ceratodontiformes > Protopteridae > Protopterus > Protopterus annectens. Next base: position 184,293,647 of record NC_056747.1, on the reverse strand, counting down.
CTGAGCCTGTCCTCTATGACGTTGGACTTCCCAGGAATGTGCGTCGCAATCAGAAATTGTTGGGAGGAAATCGCCCACTGCCAGAGTCTGCGTGCTTCTCGACATAGGGGGTAGGACCTGGTTCCACCCTGCTTGTTGATGTACCACACCACTGACATTTTGTCCGTTTGAATTGCAATGGTCCCAGAAGGGAGAGAGTCCTGAAGGGCTTGCAACGCTAGGAGCACTGCTCTCATCTCCAAGACATTTATGTGCAGATGGTACTCGTGACGCTGCCAAGTGCCTTGGACTGTCCTGCCCTGATAATGCCCCCCCCCCCTATCAGTGAGGCATCCATGGTCACTGTGGCAACCGGAGGGGGCTGGATGAATGGTCTGCCCTGAGCTACTAGTGGGGAGACCATCCACCAAGAAAGGTGCCTTTTGCATGTTTCTGAAATCATGATCATGGGGAGCTGTTGAAAGGACCACTGTGTGAAAAGAAGCCACTGAAGAATTCTCATGTGAAAATGGGCTAGAGGTATCAGAAGAATTGCCGCTGCCATAGAACCCAGAGTTTGAAGGACCAACCTGACTTGTACCCTTTTGCATTGCATGAGGATATGAACTTGCTGCTGAATTGTGGCCACCCTGTCTTGTGGTAGCCTTGCAGACACACTTCTTGTATCTAAATCTGCTCCTATATAGGTAATAGATTGACAGGGCAACAAGGGAGATTTTTCAAAATTTACAGTAATGCCTAGCTGGGCACAAATTATAATTGTATAGTCCCTGGCTTGAAGGAGTTGATGCCTGGTAGTAGCAGTAAGGAGCCAGCCGTCTAGATATGGAAACACCTGGAATCCTCAATGCCTAAGATGAGCCATGACTACTGCCATGCATTTGGTGAACACCCTGGGGCTGTGGTGAGACCAAAGGGCAGAGCTTTGAACTGGTAATGACTGTCTCCCAGCCGGAAGCGAAGAAACCTCCTGGAGTGCCTGTCCATTTTGATGTGATAGTACGCATCCTGAAGATCTATTGAGCACATCCAACTGTCCTGACCCAAAAAGGGTAGAATGGACTGTAGCGTGACCATCCGAAACCTTGTTCTTTGAACAGACTTGTTTAGTCTGCTGAGATCCAATACTGGTCTCCAGTCCCCTGTCTTTTTTGGTACCAAACAGAACCTTGAGTAAGTTCCGGATCCGTGTTGGTCTGCCGGGACTTCCTGGATGAGACTCTTTTTTTCTAGCAGTTTTGAAACTTCTATGACTGCTTGGGCCCTCAGATTGGGTGGAACATCTGGAAGGGATTTGCTTGACGGTAAGGGGGGGTTGAAAGAAGGGAATTATGTAGCCTCCGGATATGATTGAGTGTACCCATTTGTCTCACGTTAGGTTTTGCCAGGCTTTTGGGTACAGTGAAAGTCTTTCCTCGACTGCCTCCAGAGGCGGGCAGCCGGGCAACCCTTCAGGGATGCTGGAAGGGCTTTTCAGAGAAGGATTCTCTGCTGCCCTTGTTCTTTGGACCCCCTCTGCCATGAGGGCGGCATCTGTTGTTGTTTCCTCCTCTGCCCCTGGAGGAAAAATCACTACGTGTGTCAGGTGAGGCTCCCTGGGATTTCCGAAACCACATTTTACCACTCTTCTGACCCTTGGGGTATGGTCTGGAAGGAGTGGAAAAATGGACTCCCACAGCAGAGAGAGTCTTGCCTTCCTGTTCACACCTAGGCAGAGTGTCTTTCACCTGTGGTCCAAAAAGAAAGGAACTGTCAAAGGGAGTGTTGGTGAATGATGCTCTAAAGGGTTCCACAAAGTTACACAGCCGTATACATGCGTGTCTCCTGAGGGCCACACCTGTACCTGCGGCTCTACTCGCACCATCGGCTGCATAAGAAATGAGCCTCATGGAGGAGTTGACTACAGAATTACGGGTCACCAGCTGAGAAGCCACTTTAGCTTGAGCCCCTTCAGCTGATGGATCCTGAAGGGCATCTCCGAGCTCTTTCAGGAGATCCCTCTGAAGCCTGGTAAAATGGCATTAGTAATTCAGTGACCTCATGGAAAAGGTCGCTGAAGCAAACATTCGCTTCCCGTATCTATCCATGGTCCTAGACTCCTTGTTAGGAGGATTGACAGAGGAAGAAGTTTCCGCTAGCTCCTTTTTAGTGGCTGCTGCTACCACCATGGCATCTATGGGAACACCCTTAGTAAGGAACTGTTTATCAGGGGGTGCAGTGATAAACTTGCTGGGTCTCCTCGGGGTTGGTTTCACTGTATCCAGGGCTGACCAAGCCCTTCGAGCCACCACTAACATTAGTGGATCGAAAGGCGGGGAAACCCAGGAGGTGGAAGGTCGGGAACCGAACGCATCCAGGAATACGGGCTAGGGCATTCCAATTCCCCCTTTGCTTAAGCATTTCTAGGATATTGGAAAAGGAAACCTCTTCAGAGGGGGATCTCAGGGACCCTTCAGATTCATCCAAATCCGTATCCGAAGTGACAGACTCGGGGGGAGTCAATGTGCTTCCTCTTGCAATTCCTCTTCCAAGGGGGCTCCTCTGAATGATAAAGGGAGGCCTTGGAAGAAGAGGAAAACCCAGTGGGGTGCTCTGGAGTGCCAGTTCCCCACGCTTGGGGTCTGGAGGAGAGGCAGAGGTTGCCGCAGGCACTACAGGGGACGCAGCCAGTGGGGTCGAAAGTGGAGCTGACTCAGAGGCCAGTACACTCCTCATGACATCGATGGCATTCCTGCCATGATGCAGAGAAGGCTCCGGTTCCGAGGAAACCGGAATCCTCCTCTGCACCAAGGGAGACAGCTCCGAGGCCGATGTAGGAGCAGAGCTCACCTGCACCGACGCTCCGAGAGGGAGAACGGGGTCGGACAAGGGTCCGATGCCACTCGCCCCCTCGGAGCTGATGAGAGAGTCTCGGCACCCAGATCCCTTGACAGATGGCACCATTGAGGGGATCGGAGCCGACGACAGAACCGAAGGAGAAATCGTTATCGGAGCCGACGGTTCCACAATTCGAACCCCAACAAACTCTGGCTCCGAGCTCAATGGAGTCAGAGGAGGAACATCGACAGAAACGGACGGAGCCGACACCTGTTGAGGAGGGCTGGACAACATTTTGGCCAGTGCCTGCGACTTCAACAACCTACTGACCACTCTCTCCACGTCATGATCCGAGAGCCTAGAGGACCGAGAAGAGTGTGAGGATCTGTGACTGCGGTCACTCTGCAACAGGGGAGACCGAGGAGCCGAATGTATAGACTCTAGAGAAGGGGACCTCGGCCTCTTGTGGGTCCGCGACAGCTCCGAAGGTACTGCTGGAGCCGAAGGGGAGGCAGTCTCCTCGGTTCCGGACGGAACCGAAGTAGTAGGTAAGGCTTGGGCCAATGACGGCTCGAGCTGGGAGCCAACGATTTGGTCATTTTAGGAGATTTCACAGGCTGAGCCTTGGCCGGTGAATCCTGGGGCTTAAAAAGACCCCTCAAAATAAGCTTAATTTTGCGGTCCTGCAGAACTCTTGAGCTAAATGCATGGCATACAGAACAAGAGTCCTGCAGGTGCACTGCACCTAAGCAATAGATGCAAGAAGTGTGCCCATCTGTCAGAGACATTTTCTGACAGCATGAGTCACACTTCTTGAATCCAGACACCTTGGATTCTTTAGACATATACACAACTAGACAGATACTACACTGAGTTGTTTTGGCCAAAAGGCCGAACAGCAAAACTAATACTAAACACTATCCACTAACAAAACAAAAAACACACAGTATACTACAGTTAAAGATAGTTGTTTTTTTTTTTAAACTAGGAAGCCTCTAACTTAAATGGCTACCTAACAATCAGAAAGAAAAAAAGGCTTAAACTAAGACGCTACCTACAAGAGGGAAAGGGGGAGACGACTCTCTAATAAAAATGAGTTCTAAGGGAAAGCTACAAATACACTAAACTACAACAAACTAGTTAGCAACTATTATTTTAAACAATAAACTACCAGAAAAAACCCTAATCTAACAGAAAAAGTAGTTCAATAAAACTTATACAAGCCTGAGCCAGTAACAACGAACTCTCAGCTGAAGCGGCAAACGAGATCTGGGTAGCTAGCGCTAGGCATTATGGGATAAGGGGTAGCCTCGAGCCAGTAAACAGCTCTCGAGCTATAGAAGATGGCCGAGTCGGAGCTGAGGATCGGCTCCGATCCCAACAAGCAAGAAATGAAGACAGAGATAGACAACTTCACATCATAGATTCCTGACATTTGAAAGACTACAAAAAAAAAAAAAAGACTAAATATAGAAAAATGTGAATACCCTGCAGTCTGCAGTTGGCTGTCACAGGAGATGGACATTTTGTGAACACTCTTAGAACAATGGATTGCCTAACAGGTAAGGCGAGCGGACACATAAAACCTTAAGAAATGCTTGAAATCTGGATGAACAGGAATGTGATAATATGCATCTTTTAAATCTACGGTTACTAGAAAACTCAAATTAGGAAGGAGGGGGTAACAGGTTGTGAAGTGAAAGCACTGAACTTGGGCACTGGTTCAGGAAAGATAGATCCAGAACTGGTTTCCAAGAGTTTTCTTTGAAACATTCTTGAGCAAAATCCTTCCCCTAAGGGAGGTAGAGGAATAGCTTCTATCATTCCCCCGAGACAGCACAGGATGTAAAATACGAGGAAAGAAGAGAGTCTGGTCTGCTGGATGTAGAGGAGTCCCCAGAAAAGCCTAGATGGATTGTATTTAGGACCCATTTGTCTGAAACATTCTAAAGCCAGAGAGAGAAATGGACATTCAAACTTTCTGGAAGGATTAAGAGACAAACAAGGTTGGAACGAGGATTACAAGGTCCATCATATAGTCATTCTGACTTACTTGACTGTGTTTTGTTGAGTTCTTGTTTTCTTTTTGGAATTTTCCTGCCACTGCTTTTTAAATATCTACTTACTACCATTTTCCAGTTCTGAGACTTTTTTTTTTTACCAACATTAGACAAGGGAACAGAGAATCCCTTTGAAAACTTTAGAGAAGGAAGCCTGAAAAAATGCTGACAGTTTCGTTGACTTAGCTTTCTTCTTTCATCACATCCTTTGATAATGTCTGCAGCAGGAGATACAAAAACTAAATCTGTAACCAAGGGAGAATTTAAAATTTCTCTTTTGACATCTTCTGGAATGTTTTGAGAATACAACCAGGCAAACCTTTCTAAAACAGTTCCAGTGTCAGCAGCCCTGGAAGAAGTATCTACAGAGTCAGAAAAAATAAGTTATGTACTCACCATAACGTTCCATTTGAGTAGTTATCCTTCATTTTTCTGCAACCTGTGAGTATACGGATCCATATCGGATCCGAGCTGGCAACTTTTTTCTAGCATCTGCTCCAAGCTCTGTGCTCCTCCCCTTACCCATAATGCCCTACCATCTCCTATCTTCCCTCAGATCGAGTTTGCTGCAACTAAAAATATATATGCAACTCAACCCAATAACCAACCTGAAAGCAGGATAAGGTCCGGGGGATGGAGGGAGGAAATGTTGCAGAAAAATTAAGTATAACTACTCAGATGGAACGTTATGGTGAGTACATAACTTCTTTATCTGAAGTAGTTAACTTCATTTTATCTGCAACCTGTGGGACAGAGTCCCCAGCTACTCCGATCCTGGGAAGCCCTTATGGAAGGATATTCCTGAGCACCGCAGAGCCAAAGGATGCTCTACCCCTCGAAATCAGATCCAATTTGTAATGGGAAATGAAGGTATGTGAATTGGCCCATGCTGCTGCTGTGCAAATATCGTCCAAGGGTACTCTAGACCAAAAAGCAGCAGAAGTCACCATGGACCTGGTAGAGTGAGCCTTAACTATACCAGGAGGTAATAACCTTTTTGCTTTGTAAGCATGTGAAATGCAAATAGTGATCCATCTGGCTAAAGAAACTTTAGAAATAAAATTAACCGAACTGTGTTCCAAACCAGAAAATGCTTTAATAGAAGTCCATAGAATAGGTGTGTGCATGACGTGTTATGTATTTAAAGTTATTTCGAACGTTGCACTAGTCAACTCTGATGAAGCCTGTTTTTAAATGTTACAGGTGAAAGCGCTTAGTCCTTTACAAACAACTAGCTTGTTAATTACAGTTTTTACGGATGTACAACTGTTCTGTATTTTTGGTCGATGGATTTTGGTTTTCTATGGACTTCTATTAAAGCATTTTCTGGTTTGGAACACAGTTCCGTTAATTTTATTAGTTTGGTGGTTTAGAAATAGCTTTTCCCATAAATGCTTTGGAAAAAGAAACAAACAATTGGTCAGTCTTGCGGAAAGACTTCATTCTATGAAGATAAAAGCGAAGTTGTCCATGAACATCCAACAAATGGAGTTTGTATTCACCTTTATTTTGAAATTTGGGAAAGAAAACGGGCAGATTAATGGACTGGTTTATGTTTGCTTCAGATGCCACTTTAGGTAAGAAGGAAGGGTTAAGTACGGAGGGAAACCCTATCCTTATGGAAGACCAAATAGGGAGGTATGGCAGACAAAGCTTGAAGCTCAGAAACTCTCCTAGCCGAAGTGATGGCTACTAGGAAAGCTGTCTTCCAGGACAAAAATGTTAAGTCCACCGACGCTGCAGGTTCAAAAGGAGGGGCAACCAATGCCTGTAAAACAAAAGTAAGGTCCCAAAGAGGAACAGAATCCTTGACAGGGGGCAGTAGCAGAAAAGTACCTTTGAGGAAAGCCTTGCACAGCGTAGAGGAGGCTAAGGCCATGTTGTCTTCGCCAACGTGAAAACTGGAAATGGATGCCAATTGTACTTTCACTGTGGAGGAACTAGCTCCTTGCTGAAAAATACTAGACAGGAAGTCCAACACCGCTGGAACAGGTGCTGTAAAGCGATCTATTTCTCTCTGTGAAGCCCAAATGGAAAAGCGCTTCCATTTACTGCAATATAGTTTTCTAGTGGAATTTTTAAGAGAGGTCACTAGAATCGATTTGACCTGGGATGAAAGACTGGGAGTCCTGGCGATTAACGGAACTGGAGCAACCAAGCTGTAAGCTTGAGACTGCCCAGATCTGGTGGACGTGTCCCCGACGAATGGGAAATTAGATCCGGGCAGGGATCCAGAACCCATGGGGGAGCTAACAGATGAGACCAAAAGAATGGGAACCAAACCTGACGAGGCCAGAATGGGACAATGAGGATCACTTTGCACCATAGTCGGCAAGCTTTCTAAAGTAACTTTGGAATGAGTGGCAATGGAGGATAAGCATACAGAAGCCCAGGGGGCCAAGCATGGACTAGATCGTCTCTGGGGACTTCCCCTGGTGAGGGAATCAGAGCGAAAAACTCGCTGCACTTCGTGTTGGAAGGAGATGGAAGAGATCGCAGCAAGGCTGACCCCATGCCAGGAAAATCTCCTCCGCTACTGACCGTTTAAGAGGCAACTCGTAGGGCATCAGAATGGCCTGGCTCAATCTGTCCTCTAAAATGTTGGAGTGCCTCGGGATGTGTGTTGCTATCAGACACCGACCGGTGGAAATTGCCTATTCCCACACTCTCATGGCCTCGCGACAGAGGGTAGGATCTGGTTCCCCCCTGCTTGTTGATATACCAGATGACCGACATGTTGTCTGACTGAATTGCAATCAATCCGAGAGGGAGGACTGTGTGAAAGGCTTCCAACGCTAAAAGCACTGCCCTCATCTCTAGAACATTTATGTGCAAATTGGTCTCTGTTTGGGACCACGTGCCTTGGACTGTCCTTCCCAAACAGTGCCCCCCCCCACCCGAGTTGGGAGGTGTCCATGGTCACTGTGGTTTGGACTGGGGTTGATGCAAATGGACGCCCTGTTGATATCTCTGGTGACGTCAACCACCAAAGAAGAGATGCCCTGCAGACGTGGCTGATCTTGATTGGAAATTCCATGGGTAGGTCTAGCCAGGACCACTGGACTGCCAGAGTCTATTGAAGAACCCGCATGTGAAGACGTGCATACGGGAGAATAGATATGGCGGCAGCCATGGAGCCTAGAGCCCGGAGAACCTCACTCGTCTTTGAAGACTGGGAGTTTGCTATCTGAGTTATGTGGCTCCTGAGATGTAGAATCCTGTCTGGTTTTAGAAATACCTTCATCTGCAAAGTGTCTAACCGTGCCCCAATGAAGTCTAGAATTTGTACTGGTTGCAATTGGGATTTGTGAACACTGACTAATTCCCAGTGAGTCTGCTAATTGAATGAAATAATCTCGGGCCAGGCACAAGTGATGCTTGTGCGCAGCGAAGAGCCAGTCGTCCAGGTAAGGAAAAGTACAGTTGTGTACACCTACCATAAATGTAGATGTTCGAGTGTCTTCACTGTTGCAGTCATAACTGTAGGGTGCTCCTGCCGGCAGGCAGCCCGAGGTCGGCCAGAATCCCAAAGTCTGGGTCCGGCGTCGGCTGTATAAGCTAGTATCCTGACGTCAGTACGCCTTGGTACATAGCCGTCAGCCGACGCCATCTTCTCCAGCCTTTCTTGCCCTAGATGTCAGAAATCCCCAACAAATCAAAAATGAATCCAACAAGGAAACACAAATACACCACAAATAAGAGAAAAAGAGGGGATAGGAGGGAGGAAACGACTGCAACAGTGAAGACACTCGAACATCTACATTTATGGTAGGTGTACACAACTGTACTATGTTCTTCGTGTTTCACTGTTGCAGTCATAACTGTAGAGTGGAATCCCAAAGCAGTGTAGAAGTGGAGGGGGCTTTAGATAGAAGAAGGGAAGGCAAGAATACCCTGCAAGACAGCAGAGGCAAAGCCTGCCCTAGACTTAGAAAACAAGGGGAGATTGTAGTGCTTGGAAAAAGTATGCACAGAACTCCAAGTGGCAGCTTCCAAGATATCCTTGGTAGGGACTCCTCTGAGGAAAGCTGTAGAAGTAGCAGCTGCTCTAGTAGAATGACTTCTAATGGTCCCTGGAAACTGTTTCCCATGATGAGTGTAACAAAATCTGATTCCATAAGCAATCCATTTGGAAATAGTTTGTTTAGAAATAGGTTTTCCAAGAGAACTGGAGGCAAAGGAAACAAACAATTGGTTAGACTTTCTGAAATCTTTAGTCTTGTCCAAGTAAAATCGTAACTGTCTGTGTACATCCAATGAATGCAAAATCCTTTCCCCTTTATTTTGAGGATTTGGAAAGAAAGTAGGAAGGTGAATTGTCTGATTTAAAGCCACTTTCGAAATCACCTTAGGCATGAAAGTAGGATTGGTCCTCAAGGATACTCTGTCCTGATGGAAAATAAGGTATGGTTCCACAGCCATGAGAGCTTGCAACTCTGAAACCCTTCTAGCAGAGGTCAATGCTAACAAAAGAACAGTCTTCCAGGATAGAAACTTAATATCTGAAGATGCAGCAGGCTCAAAAGGAGGCAAAGTAAGTTTTTCTAAAACATAATTAAGATCCCAGGCAGGGACAGGAGGGGTCCTTGGAGGCGCAAATTTTAGCCCCTCTCAAGAACTGCTTCACCAAAGGATGTGAAAAACAGGAGGATCAGAACTGAAATGTAGAGATAGCAGAAGCATGAATCTTAATGGAAGAAAAGGAAAGTCCTTTAGATAAAAGTTCAAAGGTAAAGCAAAATAGAGGAGAGATCAGGAACCTGAGGATCAGAGCCTCGGTCCTGCATCCAAATAGAAAACCTCTTCCATTTAGAGGCATAGGATTTCCTAGTGCTAGGCCATCTAGCTTCCAAAAGAACATCCAAAACTTGTTTGGGAAGACTAGAGGAAATCAAATTCCTTTGAAGAGCCAAGCTGCCAGGCAAAGGGTCTTGAGATTGGAATGTAGTAACAGACCCTGATGCTGGGACAGAAGCGAAGGGTTCAGTGGGAGAATCCAAGGAGGCCCCGAGAACAGGAGCTTTAAGGTTGGATACCAAAACTGTCGAGGCCAATTTGGAGCAATCAAGATGAGAAACTTGGGCTTGTCCTGTTTTATCTTCAGTAGTACCCGAGGCAGTAGAGGAAGAGGAGGGAAGGCATATGCCGAAAGACTTCTCCAGCTGAAGGACAGGGCATCCACTCTCCATGCTGTTTTGTGGAAGGCCCTGGTGCAAAAGCGAGGCAGCTGATGATTGAGATGGGATGCAAACAGATCTATGTGGGGACATCCCCAAACTGCAGTAATCTTGTTGAACAAGTTGGTGTCTAGCATCCATTCGTGAGGATCTGAAATGTTTCTGCTCAGGCTGTCTGCTAAGATATTCTGTTTCCCTGGAATGAATTGAGCCTGGAGATGCAGATTCAAATTTAGAGCTGTGTCCCACAAACGCATAGCTAGTCTGCAAAGGGGGTATGAATGAGAACCCCCCTGCTTGTTGATGTACCACATGACCGTGGTGTTGTCTGTGCGAATTAGCAGAGGCCCTGGTTGTAAAAGGTTTTTGAAGGCTAAAAGGACATTTTGAACTGCCAACATTTCCTTCAGATTGATGTGCCAGTGAAGATGGTCCTTTGTCCAGGTTCCCTGCTGGCAATTGTCTAGAAAGTGTGCTCCCCAAGCATAATCCGAGGCGTCCGTGGTTAGGATTTGAGCAGGTTGAGGGAGACAAAAAGGTTTTCCTTCGTTTAAAGTGCATGCCCTGGACCACCAGAGGAACTCCTTCTGGAGGCAGGGGATCAGAGGAATCAGAATATCCAGATCGTGGTAATGCTGTGACCATACACTTTTCAGATACCACTGAAGCTTTCTCATGTGAAGCCTTGCGTTTGGAATCAACAGAATGCAGGAAGCCATGTAGCCCAGAGCCTGCAGGAATTTCCTTGCAGTGAGCTGAGATAGAGTTGCCAAGGTGTTGAAAGTAGAAGCCAGCTGAGTTTGTTTTTCTGGAGTGAGGTAGGCCCTTTGTAAGGTTGTATTTAAGAGGGCTCCCAAGAAAACCATTTGTTGAGAAGGGATCAAATGTGACTTTTTTATGTTCACTGAGAATCCCAGTAGTAGGAGAAGACGTTGAACGAAGTCCAGGTGTTGAAGCAGAAGATCTTTGCTGTCTGCCTGAATAAGGCAGTCGTCCAAATAGGGGTAAATCTGGATCCCCTGAAGTCTGCAGTAAGCCACTACTGGTGCCAGGCACTTGGTGAAGACTCTGGGGCCAGTAGATAAACCAAAGGGCAGAACAGAGAATTGAAAGTGCCTCGAACCTGCCTTGAACCTGAGGAATTTCCTGCGTTCTTGTCTGATAGGGATATGCAAATAGGCTTCCTTTAAGTCCAATGTCACCATCCAGGCGTCCTGAGAGAGCATTGGAATTAGCTGTTGCAGAGTAAGCATCTTGAACTTTGGAATTTCCAAAAAGGTGTTTAACACAGAAAGGTCCAGAATAGGTCTCCATGAGTTTTGTTTTCTGGGGACCAGAAACAGCCTTGAATAAAACCCTTTTCCCATTTCCGAGAGTGGAACAGGCTCTATGGCTCTCATGGCCAGAAGAGCATCCACTTGAGTTAAGGCCTCTGACCATTGAAGTTTTGGCATATCTGGCCAACCGTGAGTCCTTGGCAAAGTGTGAAAGTGGAACTTGTAACCTTTTAAAATCACGTCCAATACCCATTTGTCCTGGGTAATATGAGCCCAATTTCTGTAAAAAAGAGACAGTTTTCCTCCGAGAGGGGCGTCCAGGTGAAGGGGTCCTGAAGCCCAACCGAGAGAGTCATTGAGTTTGCTTTCTTTGAGATTGGGATCTGTCTTCTCCCCTTCTAGGTGAAGAAGCAGTCCATTGTCTAGATCTGTATGAGGTCTGGCCTTGACCACGACCTCTGGAGCGTCTGTATCTTCCCCTTTGAGGCCTGTCAGACGTGGGAAAGGACCAATTTTTAGAGGGCCAATTCCTGGAAAATCTAGGAGGCTGAACTTGCAAGAAATCTTTTACAGTCTGCATGGACTTTGCCTTTTCTTCCATCTTTTTAATAACTTCCTCAGCCTTGGAACCAAAAAGAACATTTTGTTGAACAGGGGCATCTAATAACTTAGCCTTAACCTGTTCCGGTAAACTTTGTTCACGAAGCCAGGCATGTCTCCTAATCACAGTGCCAGAGGCAGCAGCCCTGCAAGAAGCATCCAAAGCATCAAAACCACAATGTAAGCTATGCTTGTTAACCTGTTCAGTAGCATGCAAAACATCCTGAAGCTCCTTATCCTCTGCACAAGCAGGAAGGGAAGCAAGCTTTTGCTGTAAAACAGACAAAAGAAATTGCTGATATTTAAACATATGAAACTGGCAATTTAAAGCCCTTACAGACAGGGTAGCAGAAGTATATACCTTTTTTCCCCACCTGTCTAAAGCACAAGAATCCTTCTCAGAGGGAATAGGATTTTTAGAAGTAGCAACCTTAGCAGCCTTAGAGCCCTTAGAAATAGTTTCAGGATCCGCAGAAGGGTTTTTAAATAAAAATAAATGAGAGTCAGGAACCCTATAAAATCTATCAGGCTTAGAAGGAGCAGGAGGCATGGAATCAGGATTCAAATTAGCCTCAGAAAAAGCATCATCTACAATGTCCAAGACAGGAGGGATAGCTAAAGGCCTATGCTGAGGAAGAAGAAGAAATTCTCTAAGCCTCTTTTTGGAGGCAGAATATTCCTGTCCTTCCCAATGAAAATGTTCCCTCATCTCATGCAGGGTTTCCCCAAAAGAAAATCCTCAGGCGGAGAGGCCGAGGGCAAAGAATCCTCAGCATCCGAATCCTCATAAGGGGGGAAGGAATAGTCCTGATCAGAGGAAGAAACAGAAGATACAGAAGCCTGGTCAGAGGAATCCAGAGTAACATCCTGTCGAGGCCTTTTCTCAGGAGGGGGGTGAGAACCCCTAATCATTGTAAGCAAATCTTCAGCCATCCTCAATAATTGTTTTTGTGTCTTGGGAGTGGATTCAGAAGCAGCTTGAGCTGGAACTTTAGACTTAGAAGGAGTCTTTGTCTTTGCCTTTGCCTTTGAAATAGTGAGGTGAGTAGGCCTGAAAACCCCCTCAGAAGCCGGTACCTGCACAGCGGTTCCGGACCCATCTGAACGAGCGACGTCCGAAGGTCCTGCAGCAGTGAAAATAGTGGGCCTTGATGGCTCCCCATGGGAGTCCGTATCGGCCATCGGTTCAGAAGCGGCGGACGACAGGGGCTGCAAAAGCGCCTCACTGACGACAGCCGAACCGGACGCTGGCTCCAGCTGCAATGAGTCCTGTTTGGACCTCGGAGGCCTGTCCTTGTCTTTGCGCTTCTTTTGAACTCCGGTAGCGTCCGACGACATTCTATAATTGAAGCGTCTGCCAAAATAATTTAAAGCCCAATCGTACCTGCGTTTGATAGTACGAGAGTTGGACCTGGCACAGAACCGACAACAAGAAACGTCGTGGTCAGGGCCTAAGCAAGGTAGACAGTAAGAGTGGAAATCTTTATGAGGTATTTGTTTCCCACACGCTATACAATTATTAACTTTTTCTGACATCGGAGGAACAAGAAAAGATTCCCCAACGGGGTACTTAGCTTTGAGAAGAGAAGTAAGAACTTTGGACCGACAACAATCAAATACGTTGTTCGAAAATCGCCAACCAACGTTTTGCGAGCTGCTTTCCACCGCACGGCAAGAAAGACTGGAGAAGATGGCGTCGGCTGACGGCTATGTACCAAGGCGTACTGACGTCAGGATACTAGCTTATACAGCCGACGCCGGACCCAGACTTTGGGATTCTGGCCGACCTCGGGCTGCCTGCCGGCAGGAGCACCCTACAGTTATGACTGCAACAGTGAAACACGAAGAACATCACCTGAATACCCTGAAGCCTCAGGTGGGCCGCTACAACTGCCATTACCTTGATGAACACCCTGGGGCCTGTGGTGAGACCAAAGGGTAGGGCCCTGAACTGAAAGTGACTGGCTCCCAGCCAGTAGAGCAGAAACCTCCTGGAGCTTCTGTGTATTCTGATGTGGTAGTAAGCATCCTGAAGGTCTAACGAGCACATCCAGTCACACTCTCGGAGATAAGGTAGAATGGACTGTAGAGTGACCATCTGGAATTTCTGTTTCGCTACCGACAGGTTTAATGTGGACAGGTCTAGAATGGGCCTGAGGTCCCCTGTCTTTTTGGCACCAAAAAGAACCTTGAGTAGACGCCTAATCCAGACTGATCGGGGGGAACCTTTCCGATGGCTCATTTGATAAGCAGCTTTGAAACCTCTAGAGCTGTGGCCTCCCTGTGAACGGGTGGAACATCCGGGAGGTGTCTTGTAATGTTTGGAGGGACAATGAAAGGAATAGAGAAACCTCTGGATATTATCTAAAGAACCCAGCGATCTGTTGTAATGAACTCCCATGCCGCTGGGCATAAGGACAATCGTCCCCAGACTGCCTCCAGAGTAGGACAGTTGGGCAACTCCTCAGGGCTGCTGACCGGGTCTATCAGAAAAAGGTTCCCTAGACCCAAAGTTCCTGGGACCCCCTCTACCTCAGAGTCTGCGTCGATCTTGTCCCCCTCTGCGTCTGGGGGAATAGCTGTCCTGAGAATCCTGGGAAAACTGAGATTTTTGGAACCACATCTTCTTCTGCCCTCTTTGATTCCTAGAGAAGGACCGCTGAGGGTTAGAAAAGCGGACTCCGACGGCAGACAAAGTCTTCCTGTCCTTTTCGCTCTGGACCAGTGTGTCACGTACTGTCTTCCCAAAGAGGGAAGAGCCGTCGTAGGGAGCGTTGATAAACGATGCCTTGAAAGGGTCCGCGAAGTGACACAATCTGAGCCAGGCATGACGCCTCATGGCTATGCCTGTCCCAGCCACTCTAGCTGCTCCTTCTGTGGCATGAGAAAGTAGCCGCATAGATGTATTCGAGACCGATTTCAGAGTGGACATTTTTTGCCGAAAACAGCTGTTTGTCCTGCGGCGACTCAGCGAATTCCGAAGCAAGATCTCGCTGTAGTCGAATCACATGTGCTAAATAGTTCAGTGCACGGATAGAAAAAGTCGCTGAAGAGTATACGCGCTTCCCAAACCTATCCACCGACCTGGACTCCTTGTCCGGAGAGTGGACTAAGGAACTCTCCTGTGCTAGTTCCTTCCTTGTGGCCGCTGCGACCAACATAGCATCAACCGGGGCTCCTTTCGACCAGGGTTGTCTATCCAAAGGAGGAGATAAGACCTTGTCAGGATGTTTGGGAATGGGCTCTATGGTGTCGGGCTCCTTCCATGCCCTCGTGGTGATGAGGTCCACCAAGAGGTCTGCTGGTTGGGACACCCAGGAAGTACATGGGCCCGTGCCAAAGGCCTCCAGGAACACTGACTCATCCCCAGAAGGTTTTGGGGCTGACCAACCTCCCCTCTGGCGGAGGATTTCCATAATTTCTCCGAAGGAGATGTCTTTGGGAGGTGACCTGGGGAACCTTCTCCTTCATTTAAGTCAGTGTCAGTGGTGAGGGACTCGGGGGAGTCCAAGTGCCTCCTTTTGCACTTGCGCTTGTGGTGGGCCTCTTCAGTAGGACTTTCCGAAGGGGATCTGTGAGCTGCAGGGGTTTCCTCAGGGAAAATGACCTGAGGATCCTCTGACATGGGCTGTGCCTGACACAAGATGAAAGGAGTCGTCGCCAAATCCAGGGGGGCCTGGGTGGTATCTGAGGGAATGGGCTGGGGTCTCAATGCCTGGGAGAAAACCCTCTCCACCACTTCGAAGTCCGAAGGAGAAGTTCTTCCCAGTTCCGAAGTGGGGACTGGGGTCGATGACAGGGTAAGTCTGAGGTCTGAGGGAATGGATTGGATCCGAAAGGGTCGTAGCCGAACAATCCATTCCCCCGGGTCCGACTCCCTGTCCACGGCTCCGAGAGTCACTAGGATCCGAGCAGGTCATATCCGAGGAACTCAAGATAACAGCCGGAGTCGAGGTTGGAGGAACCGTCGGCACCGAGCTACCAGCTCCGAAAAACCTCGGATCCAAAAGCCCCGAAGCCGAAGCACGGATCAGGGAAGGAGAGATGGGGCGGAAAAGAGGCATGGAGGTCACCCCTCCAGAGGGAGAGGGACCTGGCAAGACTCCCATCTGAATTTGGGTCTGAAAAAATCTCCGCATCATCCTATCCATATCCATTTCAGACAGTCTCCGAGTCGACCTCGAAGAGGCCACAGACTCTGATCTGGCTGGTCTGCGCAGAGGAGTGGAGGGTCTCTGGTCCGAAAGCTCCAACGGTTCCGGTGAGAAACGTGGTGACCGGAGCAGAGGAGAAACAGGCCTCCTGGACTTGGATGGAGGGCTAAGAAAGAGCTCCCTGTCTGGGGATCTCTTACAATGCCTGTCTTTCTTTTTATCCCTTTCTTCCCTGCGTTTTTCCTTCCCCTTGTCTTTATCTTTGTCAGCCTCGCTGACCGAAGATCTGTCCTTAGAGGACCCATCGCCAGAAGAAGAGGGAGGTTGTGTCCCTGTCTGGGGGGGTGGGGTGGGGGTGTACCAGAGACCGGGGCCGAGGCAGAATCCAGCATGGCAACTGGGAGAAGGCCTTTGGTGACTAACTTGGCCTTGCGATCCCTAAGGGCCCTGGGGTTGAATCCAGAACAAATAGCACACTGGGTAGATAGATGTGCTACTCCTAGACACATCACACAGTGTGAGACCATCAGCACAGGAAAGCTTATAGCCACACTCTGTGCATTTTTTGAATACAGGCTTTGGCTGATCAGCCATAGTCTTGTGTTCAAAGTCAGGATACTACCTTCCCATAAAAGAAAAACCACACACACACACACACAAGTAGGGGAAGAGTAGGCCTGAAAACTACTCTACTACCAACAAAACCTTTTTTTTTTTAAACACTAATGACCAATGCGCTACTACAGAAGAGGAAGAAGGATAATCTAACACAAACACACTATGAAAGACAAAATTTCCACTTATTATCCCTATATAGCTCAGAGCAAAGGAGACCATGATGCACACTACTGGCACGGCAAACGAGATCCGAGGGAAGATAGGAGATGGTAGGGCATTATGGGTAAGGTGAGGAGCTCGGAGCTTGGAGCAGATGCTAGAAAAAAGTTGCCGGCTCGGAACCGATACGGATCCGTATACTCACAGGTTGCAGATAAAATGAAGTTAACTACTTCAGATCACTTTTTAAACAAGTAGTGACTTGGGAAACAGAAGAAACTAAATTACACAATGCAGATTTTTCTCATAAGAGGAAACCGATGCCAAAACATTCCTCGCTCAGGATAAACTTCAGCATATGAGCCTCACAATTTAGAATTCTAAAAAAAAACAGATTTGCAAAAGCATACACTTTTCCCCAAAATTTTGAAAAGTTTTCTCATCCTTATCGGAAGGATAGGGATTAAAATTAACAAAATGTTTAGCAGCAGCTGGATTTACTAAAGCTATAGCTGCTGGGTCAAATTTTTCATTGGTGTATAAATACTTGAAAGAAAGAGGAACTTATAATCTGCCTGCTTTCTACAGGGGACAGCAGTCTGACTTGTCAGGAAAACTGCAGGCTGCGACAAAAATATCCTCCAAGGTTGACAGAACTGGAGGAATAGGAGAAGGTTCTGGAAATTCCAACTGTAACAAAATCATGATACTTTCTAAGGGACGGAGAAACCTCAGTATTTTAGCAATGTAATGAAATGATTGGTTCACCTGGAAACAGTATTGGGAATAGAAAACAAAAAAAAAAAGAAAGTCCATCACAGGAAGCAGCAGATATCACTCTTCTCAGAATCAGAAACCAAAGGAGTAAAAAACTGCATCTGTCCCTTCACAATACTCTTCAGATTCCATTTACTGAACTTCTTCAGGGAAGGAGGAATTATTTTTTCTTTCACCAGAAACTGACTTGCAAGAACAGTCAAGAGTCTGCAAAAGATCCTAAGCCCGGCCCAAAAAAATCAATCCTGTCCACAGAAACTGACAACAGGGGAAGATAAATATTTAATTTCATGTATCCTTGTGACAGAAATTTGTGTATAAACAGATCCTACCAATGACAGCTTCACCAGTGATGGGCACAACATTTTGGCTAAGCAGGGGCACATTCCATGCCCCATCTCCATAACTGACAAAAGTGACACTCCCTTGCCCATTGAGGGGGGCCCAAAAACTGCAGAAGACATAGGTAAACCCACAGTTCATGGTGGCTGTATGGATTATACCAGAGAGACCTGAAGTAAAAGATGTGTGGTCAGAGCCAGAGCAGAGATGCCCACCTGTGGTTGACACAAATTACTAGCCTGCTGTGATGGCACAGGCTACTTAATCTTTTTCTCCTTGTAGATGGAAGAAGATCTGACTGAGGAACCAGTACGGTATTCCATGATTATGCCAAAAGAGATTCTTGTTTCTCACGGAAGCTTAGCATCAGCAGTTGGCAAAAAAGGAAAGCAGCAAAAGGGTAAGTTTTTCCCACAAAGAAAATGCAGTAAAAAAAATGCTTTAAACACTTTCCCCAGCCACAAAAAGTAAAACAGTCACAATCTCTTCACAGAAAAAGTAGTTTTATGCAACACCTCACAAAATTTTACCACTAAACTAAAAAGGTGTGCTCCCGTTTAAAAGTACATAGATCACAAGACAGTCAACGACACTTTCCTTATCTTAAGCATATTTCTTTTAAAAGGTTAACTTTCAGAAGTAAAACAATAATGTACATGGTGTTTCCCAAAGGTCACTTATCTGACCAGCAATGGAACACAGCGAAATTTCATTCCTTGAAAGCCCACTGAGGAGCAGTCTTTTCATGGAAGCAGGAAAGCTCTGAAGGGCCAAACCTGACAAAGATGATCTGACTAACAGTTTGGGCACATGGAAGGTACCCTGAAGTTTTGGAAGCTGTCCAGCCCTTATATCCTATGCAGGACATAATCCATTTAGCTAAGGCTACAGCAGCAGTGATCATGATGATGACCAACTTGGGGATTTATTACCGTACACCACAGAACCAACTAGAAAAAAATATTTCTTTATGTGCTGCAATTTCAAGCAAGATCTTCTACATCTTATTTTTAAATTCATGTATGCACCAAATACATCAGCAATATGCATACACATTTCCTTTCATTTCCTTTTCACCCCAATAATTCAAAAGTATCTTCAAATATATTGCTTTGTGAATTTCTATTTTTAAATTTAACACTTTCTTTAATTGGTTTGCTCTCTCATTTCACTGTCTCTAATACAGAGAATTTTGAAAATGTTATCAACTCATTTCATTAAAACAGTAATCATCAGAGCTACTTGTTGATGCAGTTTATTAATACAATTCTGATCATCAAGCAAATTCCTCTGACAACACTTCGCCTATTACTTTACATATTTTTTGCAAAATGGTTCCACCACTTCGCTGCGTAAAACAAAAAAAATGGAAGAATAACTTGTTAGGGCATTTGGCAGCCCAAGGAGTTCCTGCATGGTTTAACTATCCTGCTATCTTAATTGTAATATGGAAGGGAAATGTACATAGGTTCCATACAAACAGAGAAACACAAGCTTTTGTTATGGAGACTGCACAGTGACAGCTGGATCAACAACCAGAAAAAAAAAATAAGTCAAATATCCCACCAGAAATGGACTGGCAGACAAACTTACAAAGAGCCAGACAGGAAGCAGAATTACAAATGTCACAGAGAACATGAGATGTAGATGCATCTGTGGGAAAAAGAACTAAAGATGAAGTGAACAAAGACATACAGAGTAATATTTACAAGATAAGTGGGCTGGCCAAGATATTGGGCATACCAGAAGGCATAAATGGAGTAAAGAACACGGAAAACAGAAGAAATATGAGTGCAAGAAGAATACGAAACTGATAAAATCAGAAATCCTGCATAAGAGGACAGTTTGATGGAGATAGCAGCAGAAGCAGGGACAGAAATACAAGACACAGAAAAAGAAGGGCATGCAGTCAGAGAAGACATCCAAACTGACACCAGAAGGCCTGAGCAGGCTGGGGCAGCCAAAGGTAGGAAGAAAAGTAAAATGGAACAGTGGCAGGGAAATCAGACTAAAGGATGAGGCCAAGAGGAGGGAAGCCATCAAGAACTGGACAGTAAACATTATTGCATGTAGGCAATGGGTTATGACTACATCTCAAACAAAACCGAGAGATTAAAGTCACAGAAGTGGCAGGACAAAATGAGGGTAAAAGGATACTGGCTAGGACTAATGGGATATGTGAACATGGGGCATTATTCAACTATAAGAATTTTTTAATGAACTGTGCTCCAGAAGCAATAAAATATATGGGTAAAGTGAGGAATTACAAATAAGTAGAATGGTGTTACATGGTCTTTCCTATGATACAACATATCTGACAACTGTCTGTTCATATAAAATCAAACGTTCTCTTTGAAGCAATGGGAAAAAGTGTTGTGGTATACCTGAATGAAAAATGGGGAACTGGAGAAAGAAGTAATTATGGAAACGCCAATCTCATGTTCAACTACAATGTATTAGAGCATACTGAAATGGAATGCAGAAAACGTTCACAAAAGTAGAGTCAAATGCAAAGGAAACACGCAGCAACTATGGGAAAGGGAAGAGATAAACAGTGGCAAATAACAGATAGGAGGCAATCACTCGGAAGTTAAAAAAAAAATGACAGGGCCAAAACAGAAGTGGGGGAAAAAAGGACAAGGTGAATTACCTAAGTGCAGAGGCACTCAAATTGCAGACTGGAGGGCAACAAATCCAATTCTACTGGGGAGAGGGGGCCAAGCATAGTCAAAGGTCCAAGGAAGAGAAGGTCAAGCTCAGCGAGGAAACCGAAGGGAGGAAAGCAGTTCAAAGGCAGCAATGAGGGGGAAGAGGGGCTACAAAACCAGACAGAACAGAAAGGAATGTACACAGATTGAAAGTTGTAACCTGGAACATGGGGGTAGGCTCTGATCAAAAGTGAAAATGCACACAGCAGAATGAATAAGATGCAAGGGGATGTGCTACTGCTTCAGTAGACCAAATAAGGGAGAGAAGATCATAAAGCTCACAGTATTCCCGTGGAGAAACAGACAAAAAAAATCGGGCAGTGGCAAGAGAGGAGAGGCCACCTATTCAAAAAGGAATTGCATGTAATGACTGAAAGGGTGCAGTAAGGTTGGAAAGGAAGAAGGATCAAGTGGTAAGGAAGAATAAACTGAAGTAGAACATTAGGGAACATGTACCCACCAAACAAGGATAGAGAGGACTTTTACAGATGGTTCTTTTAAGAATGGAATCAGATAAAAAGGATGGAGAGGAAATCACTGGAAGTGAGTTCAATGCTACACCAAGACTTCCTCAAAAACAGTTTGTTTGGCAAAAGACAGATTAGTATAAAGATAAAGAGAGACTTGGAAAGAAATATGAAAAAATGAGAGTGCAAGGCTATAGAGAGGGAAATACACCATGAAAAGACAAAAGTACACATTTACCAGAAACTGCTTGATTCAAACCAGTAGACTTGTTAGGATACTACGGAAAGAGGAAACTCAAAAAAATGGTAGATGAGGTAGAAATGCAAGGGAGATACTTATCAGACCATGCAGCAGTAGCAAGGCCAGAGAGAACAGGGGAAGAGGTTGGGATTGAGATGACTGAGCTACAAGTGGAAAGACCAGGAAAGGAAGCAACAGTTACAAAAAAAGTGAGAGAGGGGAACATTGAGGACAAGACAGAACTTAAGAAACACTAGTGGAATGTATTAAAGCAGCAGTTAGGGGAAAAATCATGACAGTGGATGGGTAGAAAAGGAGGCAAGATGAGGAGGAGATACTGGGAAGGATAACGGATTAGGATATAAAGGGAAATGTGGAAAATTGTATAGACAGAGAAACTCAAAGGACAGAGAAAGCAGTAATAAAAACTGAACTAGAAAGAAGGGTATCAACTGCAGTAAAGCAATGGTACTGGAAGGACATCTGGTGGGAAACTGAGAAGGAACAGGGGAAATATTTAGCAAGGTAGTAGAAATAAGGAAAATATTAAAGAGAGGTGCCAAACTTTAGGGGAAAAGAGGGAGAGATCATAGAAAAGGACAGAAGGGTTAGGGAAGCCTTTAGGGAATACTACCAAGAAATATATCAAGATCAGGAAACAGAAAAGGGAGATCACTGACAGAGGTATTACCAAGTAGAAGGAACAAACAGGGAGAAAATAAATGCAAAAATCATGATGGAGGAGTTCAAAGAGGCAGTAATACTTATGAAGGACAGACAGGGAGGGAGCCCAGATGGATACCTGATAAAGTTTTGCAAGCTGGGTAGTGGTAGAAAGGCAATATGGATAGTTATGAAGAGTTATATGAAACAATAAGTGAAACGGGAAATAATGGACACAATGAAAAGAGCCAGAGTGGCAGTAATCCCAAAAGTGGGAGGGGGGGGGACAGGATGGAAAGTACAGTTGTGTACACTTACCATAACTGTAGATGTTAGAGTGTATTCACTGTTTGCAGTCCTAACCAATGGGTTATCCAGCTCCCAGTAGCCCTTGATAGGCCAGAATACCAAAGTAAAAATGACATCGGCTGTCATCAGTTGTAAAGGAAGTCAGGGCGTCCGATACAAAAGGAGGCAGCCGATGTCACTTCCTCAGTCTTTCTTGCCATAACTGTCAGAAGCCCCCAGAAAACAAGGCTTAAACCAAATCTAGCCTGTACCTTAGGAAAAGAGAAAAGGGTGAAGGAGGGAGGGAAAGCAGGACCACAACAGTGAATACACTCTTAACATCTACATTTATGGTAAGTGTACACAACTGTACTATGTTTGTGTTTCATTGTTGCAGCCCTAACCAATGGGTTGATTACCAAATCCCAGAGAAAAGGGAGGAGGAACCAACAGAATAAAGGACTGGAGATAATGCCCTGCAGAAAAGCAGTGGCAAACCCTGCCCTGGCTCTAGAAAACAAAGGCAAATTATAATGCTTTGTGAAAGTGTTAACAGAAGACCATGTGGCAGCCTCCAAAATGTCTTTAATAGGGACACCCCTTAAAAAGGCTGCAGAAGTGGAAGCTGCTCTAGTTGAGTGGGTCCTAACCCCTTGAGGAGGAACCTTGCCATGAAAGGAATAACAAAAAGTAACACAATGAGCAATCCGTTTAGAAATGGTTTGCTTAGAAATAGCCTTGCCCTGGGCTCCAGGGGCAAAGCTGACCAATAGCTGTGCTGATTTCCGAAGGTCTTTAGTCCTGCCCAGGTAAAACCTGAGTTGCCTATGCACATCAAGAGAATGTAGGATTTTTTCACCTCTACTTCAAGGATTAGGAAAGAAGGTAGGAAGGTGTATGGACTGATTAAGAGTCAGGCTAGAAACCACCTTAGGCATAAAGGAGGGGTTGGTTCTCAGAGAGACCCTATCTGCATGGAAAATAAGAAAAGGCTCCACAGCCATCAAAGCATGCAGCTCCAAAACCCACCTTGCTGAAGCTATAGCCAAGAGGAAGGCAGTCTTCCACAAGAGAAACTTTAAATCTGCAGTGGCAGCTGGCTCAAAAGGAGGAAGAGTGAGTTTCTCTAGAACAAAATTAAGATCCCAGGCTGGAGTAGACGCCCTTCTGGGAGGTTTTAAGTTGCAAGCACCTCTGAGAAACATTTTTATCAGAGGATGAGAGAAAACGGGTTGTTCAAAAGAACAATGACCAGAAATGGCTGAAGCATGGATCTTGACAGAGGAAAAAGAAAGACCACCCTGAAGCAAATCAGCTAGGTACTCCAGGATCAGTGGAAGGGTAGGCTGAGAAGAAGATTCCCCTCTAGCCTGCATCCAGAGAGAGAATCTTTCCCATTTGCCAGCATAAGACTTCCTAGTGCTAGGCCTTCTGGCCTCCCTCAGCACGTCAACCACCTGCTGGGAAAGGGAAGAAGAAAAGGATGGAGTCATACAATGAGCCATGCTGCCAAATGGACAGATTGAAGATGAGGATGTAGAATGTTTTCCCCTTCCTGAACCAAAAGATCTGGCTTCAGAGGAAGATGCCAAGGAGGAAATTGGGAGAGAATGCGAAGCAGTGGATACCAATGCTGCCTGGG
This sequence comes from Protopterus annectens, assembly GCF_019279795.1. Classification (NCBI taxonomy): domain Eukaryota; kingdom Metazoa; phylum Chordata; order Ceratodontiformes; family Protopteridae; genus Protopterus; species Protopterus annectens. Next base: position 184,269,657 of record NC_056747.1, on the reverse strand, counting down.
CCAGTCCGGAGCTATAAGAATAGTCCTTGATCATTCATCCCTGATCTTCAATAACACTCTGGGAAGAAGAGGAAGAGGAGGGAAGGCATAAACTGACAGCAGCGTCCAAGGGAAGGACACAGCTTCTACTCTCCGGGCTCTGCTGTGACGCTGTTTGGTGCAAAAAAGAGGTAGAAGATGGTTGTCTGGAAAGGAGAAGAGATCCACTTGAGGAGTGCCCCAATGTTGAATGATGCTGTAAAAAACTGCTCTGTTCAGCTGCCACTCGTGAGGATCCAGGGTCTGTCTGCTCAACTGGTCTGCCAAAACGTTGAGCCTTTCTGGAAGAAACTGAGCTAGGAGATGCAGGCCCAGGGATGCTGCTATGGACCAAAGACTCATGCTCTGTCTGCACAGGGGGTAAGAATAAGTCCCTCCCTGCTGTTGTCTGTCCTGACAAGAAGGATCCCTGGAGAACGAAGATGCTTGAAAGCTAGTAAGGCCTGCTGGACTGCAATCAACTCCTTTAAATTTATGTACAGGTGCATCTGCTGGGCATTCCAACTTACTTGTATGCATCCGCCATACAGGTGATCTCCCCAGGCGTAGTCCGATGCGTCTGTGGTAAGAACTTGAGTGGCCAGGGCTGGGCGAAAAGGCATGCCTTTGTTCTGTAGACAGGCTGTTGCCCACCATAGAAACTCTGTCCGCAGACATGGAAGTAGAGGAATTATCACATCCAGGCCCTGTGTGTGTTGACACCAAGTGTTCTTGAGGTACCATTGCAATTTCCTCATATACAGTTTTGCATATGGAATCATGAGAATGGAAGAGGCCATGAATCCCAAAGCTTGCAGGTATTCCCTTGCAGGGAGCTGGGACAGGTTTGCCAAGTCCTTGAAGTAAACTGAAAGAGTTGTCTGCTTCTCCTGGGGGAGATGTATCATCTGGGTGGCTGTGTTCAGACTCGGTCCCAGGAATGTTATCTCTTTGGATGGCACTATATTTGATTTTTCCACGTTGAGAGTGTAACCCAGGGAAGAGAGAAGAGTCTTTACAAATTCTGGATCCTTTAACAGCTGTTCCTGAGAATTTGCTTGAATTAGACAGTTGTCCAAGTATGGATAAATCTGAATTTTCTTTTGCCTGCAAAAAGCAGTGACTGGAGCTAGGACTCTGGGAGTAGCAAAGAAGCCAAACGGCAGCGCAGAGAATTGATAATGTTGCTTGCCCACCGTGAAACGAAGGTATTGCCTGCAACTTTCCCTGATAGGGATGTGCAGGTAAGCTTCTTTGAGATCCAATATCAGCCAGGAATCCTTTTCTAACATTGGCAGCAACTGATGCAGAGTGAGCATTTTGAACTTTGGAATTATCAAGAAAGAGTTCAGAATGGATAGATCTAGGATAGGACGCCAGGTACCTTCTTTTTTTTGGAACTAGGAAAAGTCTGGAATAGAAACCCTGGCCTACCTGCTGAGCAGGAACTGATTCTATTGCTCCCAGATATAACAGAGACAAAATTTGCTTTTCTACTTCTGCCCTTTGGTTTGGAGGAGCGTCCGGGAATCCTTTAGGTACTGGAAAGGTGTGGAAAGAAAACTTGTGTCCTAGGGATACAGTTATGAGTACCCATTTGCCGTCCGTGATGGTGGCCCAGACATTCGTAAAAAGGGCCAACTTTCCCCCTAAAGGACTCTCCGGGCAGGCAAGAACAGGCAGAAGTTGGACAGAGTCATTGAGAATGTTTAGATTGAGATGCAGGCTTAGAACTTCCCGCCTTTGAAGAGGAAGCCTGCCATCGCTTAGACCTTTGAGGGGGAGCCACCTGTCCCCTAGAAGATTTGTAACCTCTAGTCCTAGAACGTCTCTGTCTGCTGGTATCAGGGAACGTCCAACTCTTAGAAGGGTAATTCCTGCTAAAGCCAGAAGGCTGAACTTGCAGAAAGTCTTTAACTCTCTGCAAAGACTTGGCCTTGTCTTCCAACTTCTTGAGCACTTCCTCTGCTTTGCTGCCAAAAGACTGTCCTTATGCAAAGATACATCTAAAAGCTTAGCTTTAACAGGCTCTGGTAGGGGCTGCTCCCTGAGCCAAGCATGCCTTCTAATAACAGAGCCAGTAGCTGTAGCCCTACAGAAGGCTTCTAGAATGTCAAAACCACAATGTAATGGATGTTTATTGACTAGACTGGCAGAATTCAGCAAATCCTGCATATCCTTACTCTCCACCAACTGAGGCACACCTGCTATCCTAGACTTAACAGCTTCCAAGGTCTGCTGCTGGTACTTCAGCATATGAAAAAGACAATTAGTAGACCTAGCAAGAGTGGCAGAGGTACAAACCTTTTTACCCCCACCTATCTAGGTTCCTGGATTCCCTGTCAGAAGGAACAGGATTTTTAGTAACAGTGGCCTTAACTCCTTTAGGGGCTTGAGAAATAACCTCTGGATCAGCAAACAGATTCCTGAAAAGAAACAAATGAGAATCGGGGACTCTAAAGTACCGGTCAGGTTTCCTGGGAGCAGGAGGAACCGAATTTGGAGTCCAGGAATTTTCCAGAAAAAACATCATCAACCACTTCCAACACAGGTGGAATAGCCAAAGGCTTATGCTGAGGCAAATCCAAAAACTCCCTAATCCTTTTCTTAGAAAGGGGATAATCCTGACTTTCCCATTTAAAATGCTCCCTGAGAGTATTTAAAGTATCACCAAAAGAGAAATCTTCTGGAGGAGAAGCAGAAGGGATGGACTCCTCTGCATCTGAATCCTCAAAAGGAGAGAAAGCTTGAGAAACTTCTTCATCAACAGAAATGCTAGAAGTATCAGAATCTGAAAAGGACAAAGCCTCAGGAGAGACATCCCTACCTCTTTTTGAAGGAGGAGGCTGTGAACCCCAAATAAGAGTCAAAAGGTCATCAGCCATTTTAACCATTTGAGAATGAGGGGAACGAGAGGAAACTGGAGCCTGCTTCTTTCACAGGCTTACGACTGGAAGACTTACCTGCAAGTCTGAAGGACTTGGGAGGCCTGGCAACCGCTGAAGTTGCAGCCAAAGTCGTCAGTATGAGCTTGCTGTCTGAACGAAGAATGGAGGTCATGGACACCGGAGTCAGCTTTGCGGCTCTGGATCCAGCTGAAGAGGCAACAGACGGTAGGTCAGAAGGCAAAATGGATGCCAGAGGCCTCAGAAATGGTCTCAACCAAGGCCTGCGGTTGATGGGCTCCAGGGGCTGCAAAGGCGCCTCACTGGCTACCGCATGACTGAAGACCAATCTATCATCATCCGAGGACTTGACCTTCAGAAGCCTGTCGCGGTCCTTATCTTTACGCTTCTTTGGGATATCCGAAGCCTGAAGACCAGCGGATGCCATACCGACAAACTTAGGCCACACTCCAAATGCTTAGCCCGATGACGAATGGTACGCGGATTAAAGGAAGCACAAAGATCACAATTAGGAACGTCGTGGTCAAGGACTAAACAAATAATACAATAAGAATGAAAATCTCTATGGGGAATCTGCTTTCCACAAGTAAGACAATTATTAACCTTTTCTGACATTTGGTAAGGCAAGAAAAGAGGATCCCCAATGGGGTACTTAGCTGTAGTTGACTTCAACTTTGTAGTCAGAAACAAAAAAGGTAAACTGCCGACCGGCACTCGTGCAAGAAATGCTTCTGCTTCGGGCTCCGCAGCAAGGAAGACTGAGGAAGTGACATTGGCTACCTCCTTTTGTATCGGACGCCCTGATGTCCTTTACAACAAACAGCCGATGTAATTTTTACTTACCTTTGGTATTCTGGCCGATCGAGGGCTACCAGGAGCCGGATAACCAATTGGTTAGAACTGCAACAGTGAAACATGATGAACATGTAGAGGATTACACACCAATATCCTTAATAAACAAATACATCAAGGTGATGGCAAAAGTGCTAGCAAGAAAGCTAGATGAGATTCTAGCAAGAATAATTTTATTTATTTTCATTTACTATTTGTTCACTGTGTAAGTGGACTGGGTCTGTTGACCATTTTCAGGCACAATCTGAGCTCAAAGAGCAGAAAATACCTCACACATTTTCAATCAACATTATAATATATAAAATGGAAAACAGGGTCAAATTTCCAGGGAATTTTTGCACGTATGGTATAAGGAATGAAGGACGAGGTTGGCAGGACAAAGAAATGCAAGTAATAAGACTAATGGCAACAGAAATAGAGAGTGTAACAGCCAGAAACTGGAAATGAAGGGGCAAGCAACAGAAAGAGGGCTGGAAAGGAGATTTCAAGCCATAGTAAAGGGACGTATGAAGCAGAAGAAAAAGAGAGGGATGACATGGCTTAGTGGTAAATCACTTTGGCTATGGTGTGCAGGGTCCTGGGTTCGAGCCTTGCAGAAGCCGTTTATTTTAGTACCTACCTATGAACCTATATCACTTCGGTGGCTCTGCTCGACAGGGGCACAGGAAAATAACTTTCTTGGGTGGCGTAAGCCAGGGAACCTTGTTGGCTAGCCTTACTTAGGCTCTTGGGCCGATAGCCTAGTACCTACCTATGAGAGAAAGAGAGGGAAGAATGGAAGGAGGTAATGAGTTACTTCCAGTCAAAAATGGGTATGGAGTGAAAATAACTAGGACAGTAATGAGAGTCAGCGAACTACTGTTGCAAAATTAAAAACTGCACCACACGAGGATTACACTATATGTAATTGTGAATGGATATGAAAAATAAAGTAAAAATGTGAAAAAGTAAATGGCAAGTTATTTCTAACTTTGTGATAATTTGTGAACATTTACTGGCTTCTCTCAGTCTCTTCAAAAGAAAAGTAAAAACTCTAAATGCATTCAATGTTTCTTCCCAATTCAGCTGCATAAATATAGCATGCCACACCTTTTCAGGCTTGGTGAGAATAAATTGAATTTATAGACCTTCGACTAAATTTCTTTGCAGTGACAAAATTCCTAAAGGGTGCAAATGCAGCATTTTTATATTGAAAATTATAATTTTGAACTCGTGAAAATAAATGCATTTCTCACTTCTGCAGATACGTCAAGTTTGACAGAATACCTGTCATGATGTTTAGTAAACTACACCTCCTTGTGGAAAAGCGTCTTGCTTCTATGAGGTATTCAGATTTTCTTTCTAAAAGGAATGTTTGGCATGCAGGTGCTGTAGCTTGGCATCAGCAGATTTAAAGCTATACACCCTTTTCTCTACAAGTATCCCTACTGGTTAGCTTGGTCTTCTGCTTCAAACACTCATGAGGAAAAACCTGTTTTATAAAAAGCACAACACTAACATTTTAAATTAAGGAAAAGGTACAACAAATCAAGTCAACCGATTGTTAAAAAATGTTTTAAAATGTTACTTCTCACCCTTCATTTACAACTGTATTATAAAGAAGGGAAATCTTGTTACACTTTATTAAAAAACTACTTTTTAGAAAGTACAAGCCACTGCTCTCATTTTAGAGTTCAAAAGTTCCAAACAAATTAAATGAGAGTACAGATTTAATTTCAGTTGACTGATGTGTTGTTTGCCATACCTTGAAAATGTATTCTAAGTTTATTAACTAAGCTAGAAAAAAATCCACATTTATTCTTAATGGCACACAAATAAGTTTTAAAAATAAAGTACACATCTGGATCATATAAATAGGTGTAGTACTAAAAACTACACTGGTTAGAGAAACAAAGCCAAGCCCATCTGTTACAGCAATAGACCTTTGGAAGGAAAAACTTAAATCATTACAACACATAACAATTACAGAAACAGAATCTTTACCAAACTTCTCTGAAGCCACAACAACAATTATGAAACCACTATTATTAGTTTTTGGGTACACAACACTGTGTTCAGATATCAAGCTATATGTTAATTTACTGTATGTTAATTACATAACAGACCGCTTGTTTCAAATCCATCTCTTGTTTTCTATCAGTAACTGGGAACCTAAACCACATACCCTGCTCTACTACAGTGTTTTTGTTTGTTTATTTAAGTGCTTTGGATGTCAAGCACTACAAAGAAATTAACTTTCAGATAAATAATTTATCTTATTTAGGACTGCAGGGGAGTCAAAAGTCTATCTCAGCAAGCAAAGGGCATATGGAAGAGAAGCAATCTTAGTTAGGACACCAGGTCATAATACATTATCAGCAAATAACATCCAGCTGAGGCTACAAACACAGAAAAAAAAACTGGTCAAAAAAAAAAAAAAAGGGTATTTCTGCTGGGGGACAAGTCCCCTAGTACCCAATTTTGGTGGATCCACTTCCCCACAATCCTATTAAATACACAACAATACTAGATATACTAGATGTACAGAGAAAAACAAAAAAGCCAAACGCTTTAAAACAGTGTTAGTGTTACTAACAGACACTGTGCCAGCAGTTATTCTCAATGAGAGAATATAAATGAGATGCAACTCAGGTAAATGTACCTGAAGAGTTGCATCATCATCTACTTAACATTCAACAAAGATTAAGGAAGCCATTACATGGTACACATATACACGCACATAACACGCACACACACATATACAATTTAAAGGATCACCAAGTCACCTACCGAATGTTTTTTGCAATGTGGGAGGAAATCCGTAATCAAAACCCACATAGGCACAAAAAGAGTATGTGATTGCATCAGTAGAAAAACTTGTCAGTAACTGTACCAAAGAACCAACAATCAAACGCCATCAGGCAACATCACTAGCTGTTACAGAATAGTGCATCCTTAAATCACAAAACAGATTTTCATCTGAAATATCTAGTGAAGCTAGTTTCAAGGACGCTGTCATAAAGGTACACAGCACAGCAGATCTGAACCGGTTTCTTACAACAACTGCTTACAGCAATTTGAAAATGAACAAGACACATTAATGTACACTGCTGAATAAGCACAGACAAGCATGCCTGTTTTTACAAATTAAGAGATGCTTTTCCTCATGTGGCAAGGCCATCTTAATGACTATTTAGAAAAGCATAAAATAACTGCTCTGAATCACTGTAGTAGTCAAATACAGCACAGTCTTTCATACAGCCATTAATATTCAGTGGCAAAATGAAAGGATTAAACAATATGTTTGCAAAAGATACCTGGCGTTTTAACAAGAGGAAAAACAGAAAAAGCTACACAGTGGTGTTTCAATGCCCTAGCAGGGTAATCATGGAGAGTCTGGGGGCCAATAAATTGCATCAAAACTACATTAAAACAATCATAAAAGTGTATTTCAAGTTGATTCAATTAAAAGGTGAAAGAAACAAATGACACTATGGCGGCTTTTAAAGTTTGAATTTCACAGTTTCTGATATGCCTACTGAAGTTAATTTATATTTGTTTACGTCAGTGATAAATAACATCAGAATAACAAATGTGACAGAAAAGATGATTCAACAGCAAGGAATGTGTATAAATGCAAATGAAGCATGACCCTTGAATCCCTGAGCAGTGGAACACCATATATAAATGTGCAAGCTGCTTCAAGAATTTGTTGAAGCACTAAGGGAAGAGGACTGATTGCAGTTGTGTGTCGTGGGAGAAGGCACTAACCTATGACTGTACCATTATCCTGAGATGTTTCAGTACAGGATGGTGTCCTGAGTCTCACAAGTTCTGCAGTTTACAGGTCATGGTACTTTTTCCGGAGGAGCTCAGCACTCCTGAATACAGCATTTTCTGCACTGCTGCCAAATAATGTTGTGATAATGTTCCTGTACCAGTATGTCAATACTGCACCAACATCACATCTAGAAGTGTGGCTAGAACAACAGTGACTCTGTTCCCAAATTACAAAACTGAACACATATGTAAGGGGTAACTCACTTGGAAAGAAAATTACTTAGAGGGAATATAACTTCTTAATATGTCCAGGTCCTGCAAATTTACCGTGCAACAATTTACTACTCACTTATCGACCTGTAAGTAAAGCTGGTGGGGTTAAGAAAGTCAACTCCTTGGTGGGAGATTCACAATAAGTTCAATTCATTAGACTTTGTTGACCATGACAGGACACATTTAAAACCTTCAGAATAGTTATGTGTTCATCCGATCTAGTGTAATGCAAAGGAACACAAAGAACTGATCCTGCGAGTGCTAGAATTCACCCAGAAATTTTAAAACAGTCAGTGGTGCAGTTCTGATGGCCTTCAGTACAGATTTTACTCGGATCAGCTTCAGAGTTGTCTAGTTCTGGATCCTTCTGTACATGGGGAAAAAAATAAACAAGTATTCATTCCCACTGATCCATTAATACTTGCATCATCACACCAGTTACAAGAAAAATTTGTAGAAAATGAATGCAACAGTGATACTTCTGAAACCAAATGGTTACAGTAACATTTTACAAATCAAAACAGGTCTTATTTTAACTTTCATAACACCATTTTGCAATTCCCTTCTCAGTGTACACCAATGATACATACACACACGCACACACACACACACACACGCGCACACACACGCACGCACACACACACACACACACACACACACACACACACACACACACACACACACACACACACACACACACACACACACACACACACACACACGTGTTACTAGACAGTATCGTCTCTATAAACTACACTTTGCAGCATCTGAGGTACCAAGAAAAGATGCACGAGTTCTCAGAATTACCACATACATGAGAAAACTGGAGCCTGAAGATACCTTCAGAAACCTACTAAGAAGACATAAATTAATGATGCTTCTTAACTCTTGGTGCCCAGTTGTCTCTTTACTAGACACATACTTTGTTGCTTAGCCCCACAATACTTCACAGCAGAACTGCCCATCTGCTGGAGGCACACATCTACCCTCAGTATGCTGCGTCATCCTTCATCCAGAATTGATAACTTAGCCTCCAAGAACTCTTTTATATGATCAGAACTTCTGCTCAGCTTTCAAACTCGACTAACTTTTTTTAGATGCGGTTGCCCTGCAAACTGCCATTTCATATCCATAACACCGATTGCTTAACCTCTTGACTTTGAATGATAACTTGTAATGGCACCCATTAGCAGTTTTAGATCATGAGCAGAAATAACTTGGTTTCCCCACATGTGTGTGTGTGTGTGTGTACATTTTTTTTACTTTTATTAGTGTTATTTATATATATATATATATATATATATATATATACATATATCATTTTTTTTACTTTTATTAGTATTTTAAAATAAACAACCATACCCCAGAATACTTTAAAGTACTGTACCCTATAAAGAACAAGTAAAAAAAAAAGCAGAAGCAGAATAATTACCCTATACCTTAAAGCAAAACATGACCCCCAAAAGAACCTGAAGTGTGACAACATGCTGCCTGTTAGCATGCCAACAACATCCTTCCTTGCCAAACACACATCCATGGCCTTTTTACTACATGATATGAGCACTGACACTGACTGGTTAGGTTCAACTGATGACGGTGCCTAGAGGGTGATAACCAGCAGACAGTGAACTCACCAAAGGAATTTAGGTTTAAATAAAAATAAGTAAAAGAAATACTATCAACACAACCAGATAAATCTGTGGGCAATACCAAGACCTCACAATACCCATAACGATAATCCATCTTAGAAAACACTGGCTAAGGGGTGAAAGGAGTCAATACTGAACAGGAAATGCTGCTGTTGGGCAGGAGACAAGGTAAACCAATCTGCAAACAGCGTTAGAAGAACATAATGCTCAAACCTATGACTGATCAACTTTAATTATAAAAATGAGAAACTGCTGCAGCAAGAATGGGGGTGGGGAGGAGTTTATAACGACATCAAAGGGAACCAGCAGCCGACAGTAACTCATCAAAGGCTGCTTTTAATGGGAAAGCATTATATCTGCTACATAATACTATGGATCGTGAGGGAAATTAAATAATAATATTGTGCGTATGTATGTGTGTGTGTATCTGTGTGTACACACACAGATGCACACAAACACACGTGTATAAAAAAGATCCTTGTAGTGAGGCTCAATAGTTTTCCAGTCTTAAAGTCTCCTTCACACAAGGAAAAACCATAGACCACTTGTAAAACTGGTACTTGTGAGCAACAAAGCTGCTTGCTGATAATTCTAAAAAATCAGGAAAAAGAACCATGGACTGTGGACAGGCTCAGTTGAGCCTTCAGAGTAATCAAGCACTTATAACTTGTTTAGAAATCAAAACTTTTTTACTGAAAAACAAACGGATGAGAACTTTCGCCCTTAAAAGAGCTTGGTCAGATCCAGTTTACATGACATGCAGTATTTATCTGCTTTAACACAGAGATCATTGTCAATTCACACAAACTGGGGTCATAAATATATGTCATAGGCTGTTCATCCAAGCTACAACAGCACAAGTCTCGTCTTTCATACCTGTTCTACATATCTACTTCTACTGGTTGCTAATAGGTTATAGCTAATGTAATTGTATTCCTATCTTATTGTAGCCAGTGCCTAATTAATACAAAACTATAATAAATCACAAGACACAAAAAACAGGCAGCTTCCAAAAGCTCTGTCTCCCTCCCACACTTCCATTCCAATTGCTAACTGGACAGCCAAATGGAAGCAAAATCAGCAGAATGGAAAATCTTCAGGAATTTCTTACATAACCAAAAAGTAGTGTACTCATCCTGGACTAAACAAGCAAGAAATAAATATCAAACTATTTCTCATCTACAGCTATATACAATAGGAGGGGGATGGGGGGTGCAGCTACTGCAACAATGAAGAATTCAAACATCTACTGTTATTGGCAAGTGCAATTTACACAACTGTACTATGCTCATCATTCCCACTGCTGCTGCAGCCTTCAGGATTTATGGGTTGATTACCAAAGCCCATCGAATCTAGCAGGAAGGAGGCTATGAATCCAGGTGACCATGGATAATGGTAAAAGCAAAATCTATCCTGAATCTAGCAAAATAATCCCATTTGAAATGCCTTATTAAGGTATGTACAGAAGACCGTGTAGTTGCCTCTAGAGTCCACCTTTTTCCAATCTGCCATCAAAGAAGAGAAGGCCCTAGAAGAGTGCACCTTAAAACTGCCTAGATCTGGTTTAGTATGGTGGGTATAACAAAAGGCAATATAGCCTTGTACAACAAACTAGAAAGGGTCTGTTGACACAGGTTACACATTCTTAGTCCCAACATAAGAAATAAATAGCTGATCGGCACTTCTACAAGACTTAAATCTAATAAGACAGTACCCAATCTGTGCAGCACATCCAGTGTATGTAGAATTCTTTCTCCCTGGTTTTGAAAGTCAGGATAGAACACTGGGAGATTGATGGTCTAATACAAGTTAAACTTTGAAATACCCTTGGGCATGGAAGAAGATTTTGTTCTTAATAATATCCTGTCCATAAGGAAGACAAATAGCTTTTATCAGCCATGAAGGCTTGCAGCTCAGATACTTCTCTTGCAGATGTCAGAGCAAACAGCAGAATAATTTTACGTGTAATGAACCTTAAGCATGCTAATGTGTATGTTCTAATGAAGATGTGAAGAACACTTCCAACAGAAAGTTAAGATCCCAGGAAAGAGTAATGTGTAAAGTGTAGTGAACGGAGATAAAACACTGCTTTCAGAAAGTGCTTTTATAAAATACTCAGAAGAAAGTGGCAAGCTCCTGGGCAGACATTTTGTCAAGGCCACTAGATGTACACCTTGTAAAGGAGTACAGATTGCCAGAGTCTAATAGCTCACACAAATATTTGAGCACCCATCCCTGATGGGCCTGTGGTTATTTCAAAATAAGAAAGTACCACCAATGCAGACAAAGCTGGATACTAAAACACAAAAAAACAATAAAACAAAGTATTACCGGCACCACGAAGCTCAGTTAAAATGTAACATTTGTTAAAACTACTGACTTGCACTTGTTAGTAAAAAAAAACTTTCATCAAAGTGGCTTCATCAGGCAAAACAAACTGAAAACCACTACATTTTGCTCATACAGACTGTAATGTAAGATGCCTGGAGGGTTAAAGAATGCAGAAGGACTATCATAGCCAGCCTTCATCCAGGTAACAAACCTTGTGCCTTCTACTCTAGCATTCATGTGTTTTTGTTTATCAGAAGAAAGCCATAAGCCTTGCACCTTAACCCTCAAAGAAACTGCCCCCCACAAGCTAAATTTGAGGTAAGAATTTACAGACTGAGGTGGAGGATGAGGAAAAAAGGGGAACGCCCAGTCTGTGTAGTCTCCACCAGTACAGTTTCTGAAAAATATATTGCCCAAGATTGGTACTTAAAAATTCACTGGATACAAGCTTTGGGTCCAAATGATTTTCATATATATATATAAATAATTTATTTCTTGAGTAAACTGAAGAGAGGATCAAGAGAATAATAGGCAACATGAACCCTCCAAAAAACTGAAACACTGTGGCCGAAATTGGAGACTGTGAAGAGAAGCTCAGGAAGGTTTCCAGATAACATTGACGGTCTCCTCTAACAAAAAGGTCATCTGATGCTGAGAGTCTACAATACAGTGTACAAAAAACATTCTTAATTGTAGGGTGAAGGATAATTTCTGAAAGGTTATCAGGAATCCCAGACTGGTCAGAAAAGATGAAACCCCTGTTAAAAACTCTTGACATCTGGGAGAAGAAAACAAGAAAGTCGTCAAAAAAAAAACAGGAAAGAAAAAGTGAGCGACATGCAGTCTGCAGACAGATTGGCACTAGAGAAAATAACCCTGGGGAGAAGCTAAAGCAGAGAACTGATCATGTGACCCAGAAAGAACAAAATCTGAAAAACTCCTTAAGCCACTGGCTATGGAAATGTAACGCAATGCATCCTTAAGGTCCATAAAGATTGGGTCCATAAAGATTTCTTAGGGACATGAAAAGTAAACTCTGAAGGGTTCACATCTAGAAAATAAGAACTTCCATAAACCAATTTAGGAAGGAAAGGTCTAGAACTGGTCTCTAAAGACTCTTTCTTTGATACAAGAAACACTCCAGAATAGAAATCATCACTCCTTTGGATTACAGGTACTGGTTCTATGACTCCAAGGGTGAGCACACGCTGTGGAAACTGAGGAAATAACTCAGTCTGGTATGAAGGGAGGTGGTGAAACTTCCCCATAAAGGAGGCTGTTGTATGCAGTGCCAACTATATCCCTCCTGAAACTGAAATACATTTGAATCCACGACAGTCTGTTGACAAAGGGGAATGTACACAGAGCCAGTTGATGGGACAGATTTTGAAGGACAAGACTAGTCATTCTGGAAAAGTAAAATCCCTGTTTAAGACTGATCCCCTCCTGCCATCTCTTACAGATTCCCTGTATGGCTTGAGAAGGGAGGGATTACTTATTCTCTTAGAGGTGCATGAGATTTGTAACTATAAGACAAGTTAAAAATTCCCTAAACTATATTCCCTCAGTCACAAATTTGTTGGAAGGCCAGTGAAGCACTATTATTATTTTATTTATTACTATTATTTTACATTTGTTAACCGGGATGGTCCGACTGGACGAGGTCCATTTTCAGAGGAGGCCCGGGGAGAAAAGCTCCACTTTAATCAAAACAAACAGCAATAATAATATATATACATAGCGTAGAAAAAATCATTTGTTATACTAGTAGTATCTAGTGAGAAATGAAAAACAGCACAGACAAATCAAATTATCAATATTTACATATGTACATTCTGTTTGTGGTGATAAAGTGAAGTGATGAAGTAGGTGGGCTCCATTAAAGCCTCCTTCTCCAAAGCTGAATTAGAAATTTCAGACTTTACTTCATCAAACAAAATTTATTTACGTATTTGGGCATACTTCCTCAAAACAGAAGCAGAATCAGTACCTGCACAATCATACACATTATTTAAAGCATGTTTCACTCCTTTAGACTGCAAGAAATAATGACATTTAGGTAGGCACTTCCTTCAGGTGAGAGAGTGCTAAGAAAAATTGTCAAACTATCTATATTAACAAGCAGAAACTTCCACTTATGGGAAAGATAGTGAAGAATTTTATATGCTGAACTGGGAAAAAAAATTATCTTACCACTTCATCCAAACTGCTCACCTCAACAGTCTTTAGAGGAAGGGGTGGAGGATCCCTGGCTACTGTTACCTGATGACATAGGTGTACAGTCAGACCTGGGGGTTAAAGAGAAATGTTTATTACTTTTTGGGACATTGTACAGCCTACCTGCTTCACTGGGAAAAGAAGTGGTTGAATAAGAATTGTTACAAGCACCAATATCTAGTTCCTCCTTGGGTGGCAAAATAGGAGGAATAAGCATAGACTGAGGAATATCCAGCTGCAACATATCATAACATCTTCTATTTCAGAGAGAAAATCCACATGTTCCAGCAAAAAAATTCCTCCATCATCCTTGCAATATACCAAGGTGAAAATTCCTCTAGGGGAGGTTGCTTTTCCATAGCATCAGTTTTGGCCTATCTGGCATGCCATTCTCAGGAAAATTCTGATTGGCCTGAATGATAGATACTGTATAATGTGTACCAGGCCTGACTGTCAAATAGTTTTTTGGGTAAGGCAAATAAACAATAGAATCTTATTAATACCATATTATCAAATGAATAATGGATTAACCTTTTATTTTTTCTTTGCAGGTATTTTTAATGACTGACCTGGAAAAGAAAAATCTGCACTATCAACGGGTCTCTTCCCCGGGAAAATATGTCAGCATCCCTTGGAGAAACTCTGTGTCCCAGTAAAGATGGTTCTCCTATGTGCATCTCAGACACTGGAATAGCTGAAGAGGACGTAGATGACTTCTGGTTCATGGCGGCTGAAAGGACTGCACCACAGGAAGAGTGGTGTGTGGAAGGACTGCTAGCCACTGCAGAGTCACCCACTATTAGCTGGGGCAAAGACTAAGCCTGAGTAATCGACAAAGACTCTCCGGTAAGTAATTTCTTTCTAAAAACTACACAAGTTGGACCAGCAGGAACAGGGAAAATATCTATGATATGATCAAGGAATATGCTTCTGATATAGGTAAGATCGTTTGAATAAGCCAGTCAGCAGGTAAGCTGTCAAACAGTTTGCATAAACAGCACACTTACACACACACACACACACACACACACACACACACACACACACACACACACAATAAATGTCCCCAAATCACTGTATTGCATAAGCAGCATATGAAAAACCTGTCAGAAATTCTTTCAGAAAAAAAAAGTCTGAAAGCAAAGAATAGCAGTTAAATTATCAGAGTGTGAACAAAAGCACTACTTCACTTGACATATTCCTTGCACCATGTTAAACACTTCCCCTTATAGGACTTCAGCTTTAAAACACTGAAGTAAGCATCAGCAATACATTTTTCAAGAAAATAGGCCCTCAAAATTAGCTAAAGCTAAAAAAGTGGTCCCTGATAAGAAACATCAGATACTGGATAAATATCAAGTTTCTTTAAGGGCAAGAAGCACTAAAGTAAAATAAAACTATTTATTTTACATATATCATTAACATTTCTGTGTGGACGGTTTCCCCAAAAGTGACTTGTCCATCAGAAAAGGAGATTAAGTGCCAACTACTGCTTTTGTAAAGTCTCGCAGAAAGTAATTCCACTCTGACAGCTGATTTTCCCTCCAACAGGCTACCCAATCAGCCGTCACTGTGGGAGGAAGCCAGTGGTTCTGAAAGCTGGCCAGTTGTTGTGTCTTGGGGCAATACAGAATCCATATAACCTAAAAGCTACTACAGCAGTGGGAATGAAGCACATGATCTATTTCTCACTCTGCAGTCAAGGTGCTTGCCAAAACAGACACTGATTCCACCTGGGCCCTTCTCTTATAAGGTGCAAAGTTCTCCTGTACAACTGCTGGTGATAGACACC
This sequence comes from Protopterus annectens, assembly GCF_019279795.1. NCBI lineage: Eukaryota > Metazoa > Chordata > Ceratodontiformes > Protopteridae > Protopterus > Protopterus annectens. The sequence continues at coordinate 184,253,860 of NC_056747.1, read as the reverse complement.
CTATCAGGTGAGTAACTGTAAACTATTAAATAACTGAGCCTGCAGTCCTATTCACAGTGTAGTCTTAACCATACATATTTTCCAAACAGCTTGCCCTTACATTTCTATGCCATATACTGATATCCAACATACTTTAGGCAGCAGCCATTAAAATGCAAAGAACAATACAGTAAGTGCTGTTATTCTCCCACAAGCCTTCATCTATCTTGCTAGATTTCCCATTTGTTTTGATATCACTGCACTGCAACTAAGAATTCTTTTCACTAAACATAATCATCTTGTCTGTTTGCCATCACTTGCTAAAGTACTAACTCCAATCTCCAATACGAGGGAGTCATTTAAATTGTCATCTGTATTCCAATCAAGTGCTATGTATGCGAGTGACTGCAGTCATAATTTAGCCGGTGACTGAATCTGATAATTCTGCTATCTCATTTTCTATCAATGGCCAAGGGAACTGGCTTAAATCACTGCAGTGGGGGATATATCCCCCTTCTTCCATTACGCAGTGATCTCAGAGGTGATTACAAGCAGACTGAGGTGCATGCAGAGGATATTGGGGGGAGGGGGGACTTTTCCTCCTTTCTGATACTTTTTCTTTTAATGGCATCTGTGTGATGTCCACAGAGAATTGTTTTGTTTGTTATGGGTTACATTCAAAGCAAGTTTGTACTTGTAGTCCAAGCTTAGAATGCTATGCACCACTCTAGCAACTTAGTTTATTCTCTCAGCTCACAAAACAATATTTTTATCCTCCTGCTAGGGCTGCTGGTGGCATTTCTTGAGATATACAACTGTGTTCTATGGTTTGTGTTCTGTCAAACCACAAGATGGCACTCCTGCTGCATCTACATGTATCTGATGTACCACACTTTGCAAAGTACATACATAGCAGAGTCTGGATGTTGTTGAATTTAACAGGAAATTAGTGTCTGCAATATAGAGAATGTGCTTATGTGTTTTCAGTGAAAGGATTCAATAGTGCAAAATAAGCAGGAAAAACCTAAATCAGATGAATTTTAGGCATGCTGTTACATCACACTACATTATGTAACTGCAGAAGGCAACGGTTTAGCTACAAACTGCTTCTAGCTAGTGTTGTCCATTCCTTTCCAGCCTCCCATACCCTCCTGCAAGGTCCTCTGGGATCACCAAGTATTATCCATTCAGGCAGCTGGTTCCAAGGGTTTCCACAAAATGCACTCTGGGTTCAGAAGGTTGCAGATACACCTGTGATACTAGTGAGATCAGAAGGCTGTGGGTTCCCTTCCCACATAAGTGCCTGGATTCATGCTACAATATTGATACTGTTATACAGCATTAGTGCGGGACATGGAGGTGCTTGCTGTCCCCTGGATGAGATATTAAACCGAAGTTCCATCTGCCTAAACTACTGGCAGCTTAGGTGATTCTAGAAGATCTCACTGCACCTATCAAAAATAGTTGGTGTTTCTCAGATGTCCTGGCCATATTTCCCCACGTCTATAAGCATAAATTAGGTCTCCCTTGGAAAAAGGCCACAATCATAGTGGGGTTTAACCTGGTCAACAATATTAAAAAAAAGCAAATAACAAATATCTTTCATCACATAATAAATGGAACATCTTTTATCACGTCCAGGTTAAATAAAGCTGAACAAAGAACTAACCTGATGGCCCCTCATCTCTCCCTGTCCTTGTGCCTCAGTTCCAATGATATACTTTTCCCAAGTAGAAATCTTATGCACCCACATCATGTCCATATCAGTGTCTAGTGAATCTGCTATCTTCTTGACATTTTGCATGGCTCTCTAGATCACAGGTCACACATGAAAAGGGCCTCTGAGCCACTTCACCTACCTAGCTGCAATGGCAAATCAGTTAAGAATTACTGTAATTGGTTACTGTGTTCTGAATACCAAATAACATTGGGAAAAAAACTACACCATAATAGGTGGACTGCAGCAGCAGCAGTGTAAGAATCATACATACTTAGCTACTTCCTCCTGCAGCAGGATGACATGACTTTGCTTCATTGGTGTGGCACAATTTTTAAAGTAGTAGTCATGCCTATGTGGCAGAGTGCTGGCATAATGCCACTTTTTTTTTTTAGTTAAAAAAATAAGATTTCCATGGCCAGAGCTTACCTGAAATCATACTGCCTTGATATGGGTGAGTTATTATTTCACTGCAAAATTAAGGCTAGTTATTTTTATGCTGTGCTTCTAACTGTGACAAAAGTTCAGATCAGTTAAACAATTCATTACTGAAGCTATATTCACAAAGACTATGGTGATTCATCTGTATTTATTTCTGGTAATCAGACTGAAAGTAAATACCTTCTTTTCATGGGATTATGGGTATAGAATAAACAAAGCAGCAATACAGATAAAGCAAAATATATCAAAACAAAATATGGGGATAACACAGCCTGTCATAATGTCAGATAAACAACATAAAGTCAAATTATTATTAGAGTTAAAAATGAAGGATAAGTCACAGACGCAAAAGAAAAACATAATATCAGTGGATCGCAGTGCCGTCAGTTAACTGCAAGGAGAGCAAAAATAGGTTTTGGGAGAGATTACCACAGTACGATAAAAGAAAAATGTTAACGTTAGATCTGCAGACATGCATATTTAGCAAAACATTATTCCACAAAAGCAAGCTCAGTACAGAAATAATACCTGCTCTTAATGAGAAATAAAAACAATCTCAAGATACTGTATTCATATCAGACAGAGTGTCTTCTTGGTGACATGTATCTCACAATATTCTTACCAAGTGATAAGAGAAAAAAATATGATTTCTAAAATATACAAAAAAAAAAACAGGAAATGCACAATGCAAAAACATCGGATCAAAGAAGCTTTACTTTACGAAATGTGTTAACTACACATGGCAAAACACTTAAATCAGTCCAAAAAGGAAAACAGTCTCCAGCATAACCCTCTCTCCTCTGTTATGCAGTCCCCATCTAAACACATTCTGTAGAATCATTAGATCTGATAAGAAGACAGAGAATGCCCAACGGAAAACAAAACTTGAAGGGCAAACCAACCAAAAAAAAATGGATAAAAATAATTTGCTCCAAAGCAAACAAATACATAAATAAATGGATCAATATATACTATATGTAAAATGTGGCCAAAGTGCAGCAACTGTAAAAAGTCAATAAAAATAAGAAACCCGCAGGCCAGAGAGACTCCGATAGATACAACAGCTAGTAAATGTGCAGTAAAATGCAAAACATTGCAAATACAGTGGATTAGCGCTTTTATTAAATATAAACTTCTTCAAGTAAAACCACATTGTTTGAACTACATTTAAATAGCAGCAGTTAAAAAGTCACGTGGTAAAAAAGTCACGATAGAAATCACACGATCATATGGTTGCCACATTTTAAAAAACACAATACAGATAAAAAAAAAAACTTTAAATACTTCTTAAGTGAGATTTAAATAGTTTAATGTTATTTAAATTCAATCACAATACTTTAGTATGATCAAAGTGAATAAACCCTCTTTTTCTTTATGTTTAAATAAAATTTGAGGCATTTGAATCTCTTTTTTTCCATAATATAGCTACCCCTCTTTTTTAGATTTAAATGATTAAACTAAAGTCATGTACTTATTAAAATTCCAAAACTGATTGTCAGCTTCATACGAAAATGCATCATTTGAAGGAATACAATGTGGTTTGTTTAGTTCTAAATATTTTAGTAAATTTGCCTTTTTGTGCATTATTTAGACTATTAACATTCAATAAGTGTAATTCCAAATTCTAGAAAAAATAATTTAATAAAGTTACATATAAAGTTATATTTTAATATGTATAAGTAAAAAGGGGTCTAAGACAAAAGAAAAAAATAAAACATTTTTCATTCCATAAGAACCTACACTTGGAATAACTAAAATTCCTACTCTTCATTTGAGAAAACCAAATCTCAAGATTCTTTCTCCCAGCACTCAAAAGATAGAGAAATTTTCTAAAACAAAGTGACAGAAGTGACAAAAGGTTACTAAATAAAGGAGAAAAAACCCACAAACAAACACGCGAGTCACAGCAGGGTTATCAGTGCAACAAGAGAATTTAAAAGAGTACAGTGTTGTTTATGAAAATTAGTAAAATGTAAGCACACTTGTACGAGAAAAATGGACTTTCTGCAAAATATCATCACACAATTTTTCTGTATGTAAACTGCACAGTGGACTTACTCGATGTTTGAGATATGAGAGGTAGGTATCATATCCCAGTGTAACCATTTCTACGTAAATCACTCGAAACCTAGGTGCGATGAAAAAGAAATTGACTACTTGGGCTGGTGGCCACACACACCAGTCAACCTAGGAAAAATAAAACATGATTAGGACTACTTGCAAAAAAAAAAAATATTTAGTCAACAGCAACAGATGATTACGGGACACTAATCAAAATCTTGTGTGTTGAATCATCCTACTTACTTTATAAAATTCCACAAATTTGTCCATGAATTCCTGCCAGCTCTTTTTCAGTCCACTGCCTTCCATCAATCCAGTTCCTATGTAAAAATGTAAAACACCACAATTAAACATCTAACAGCACTAAAGGAAAAATGACAGAGATAAAAGTGAAATGCAACTTTATAGTTCTCTAAGTATAACATATATGGCTTCTGAGGGCTAGTTACCTCCCACAAATATTAATGGAATTCATCCACTTTCTGCATTGTTTCTTAGCTTATTATCCCCAACATAGTGTCATGTCAGAAGGCTTAATAAATAACAGAAACTAAATGTCATCTAAATATGCATTTTATGTATCCATCTCTCTCTCTCTCTAATATATATATATATATATATATATATATATATATATATATATATATATATATATAGATTCACTTCATAATACTGAAAACTCAAAACATTGAAAATGAGAAAATTTCATAATATAGAAGACCAAAACACTGAAAACTCAAAACACTGAAAACACATATCATACATATACTGAGTTCAAACAACATAAATCATAGCACTTTCCACCAAGTGTAAGCAGGAGGGCAAGCCTCCTGCACCCCCCACACTCCCTATCAACTCCAAGACTGCACTTAGTGTAGTGAAGTGCAATCTTGGAGTGGATATATACAAGTAGCAGAGGGTGGGGGGGGGAGGTACAAGGGGGCTTGCCCCCCTGCTTTCACTTGTTGAAAGGTATCAGTCAAAAGAGTACAAAAAACTTTCCACAGCAATGGATGGATCCTAGAACACAGTGAAGACCATCATCAAAAAGTAGAGAAAATTTGGGACAACAGTGACGTTGCAAAGAACTGGATGTCCCTCCAAAACTGATGAAAAGACAAGACGAAAACTGGTCAGGGAGGTTGCCAAGAGACCTACAGCAACACTGAAGCAGCTGCAGGAATTTCTGGCAAGTACTAGTTGTGTACTACATGCAACAACAATCTCCCATATTCTCCATATGTCTGGGCTATGGGGTAGGGTTGCAAGACAGAACCCTTTTCTTACACAGAAGAAACATCCAGACCCGGCTAAAATTTGCAAAACAATACATCAAGTCTCCCAAAAGCATGTGGGAAAATGTGTTATGTCTGGTAAGACCAAGGTTGAACTTTTTGGCCACAATTCCAAAAGGTACGTTTTGCACTAAAACACTTTGCATCACTAAAAGAACACCATCCACACGGTGAAGCATGGTGGTGGCAGTATCATACTTTGGGGTTGCTTTCTTTCAGCTGGAAATGAGGCTTTTTAGTCAAGGTGGAGGGAATTATGAACAGTTCCAAATACCGGTCACTTCTGGCTCAAAACCTTCGGGCATCTGCTAGAAAGCTGAAGATGAAGAGGAATTTCTCATTTCAACATAACAATGACCCCAATCATACATTCAAATAAACAAAAGAATGGCTTCACCAGAAGAAAATTAAAGTTTTGGAATGGCCCGGACAGAGCCCAGACCTAAATCCAATAGAAAATCTGTGGGATGGCCTTAAGAGGGCTGTGCACAACAGATGCCCTTGCAATCAAAGATTTGGAGTGCTTTTGCAAGGAAGAGTGGGCAAATATTGCCAAGTCAACATATGCCATGCTGGTAGACTACAATTCAAGAAGACTGAATGCTGTAATTAAATCAAAAGGTGCTTTAACAAAGTAATATGCCCTTGCAACTCGCACTCTAATCACCCACCCCATCCAACCACTAACCTTTCTTTCCACCCCACTAACTACCTTGATTATAGCAAGCTCAGATGCTCATAAGCCTAGTACTTATTATACAGCAGGAACTTCTTATTTTAACATTTGTTAATGTCTGTTTTGTACTTCGCAGATAAAGATTCTAGTTGTCTACTGATGCACTATGTTCTTCATCTGTAAATATGTTTTGTAATTAATTGCTATGTTAATCAAATTGTTAATCGCTATGTAATGCAATGTAACTACTGTCTGTTTATTTTAACTGTGAAGCTTTTCTCTCCGGGCCTCCGCTGAAAATGGACCTACGTCCAGTCGGACACTCCCAGGCAATCAATGTAAATAAATAAATAAAATTAGTTTAAGGGTGTGCAGACTTATGCAACCAGCTTATTGTACATTTATTTTTATATTTTTTCCCCAAACAGATTTGTTTGCTTTTCAATTGAATTGTACAGGTTATAGGTCACATTAAAGGTGGGAAAAAGTTTTGAAATGTTTTATTGTGGTCTCATTTTTTATATCACAAAACCTGGCATTTTAACATAGATATATATATATATATATATATATATATATATATATATATATATATATACACACACACACACACACACACACACACAACACACACACAGAGGTGATGGTGCAGAACTATGAGAACATGATTTCTGTAGGGTATAACATCCCAGTAGACCATCTTTGCCTGTTTATTATGAAAGAGGAGATGGTTTCATCTGGTGTGACCCCAAAGGAAGAATAATAGTGCATCAGAAGCAGCTTTGCGATAACAGTACCGGCAGGATACACAACAGCTTCGTCAAAATGGTCACCTGTTGGATGAACCAAATTTGAATTCAACGGCTGAAGATACTAAGACGGCGAGCTGAATAGACTGGTCCGAGTTTGAGACTAGAATTAATAGCATTTAATTTTTTTGTCTGTGAATTGTTGTTGTCTACTGACCGAATTTGGATAAGCAGTATTTAATGGTATTGTTCATGTAAGATATGTACAACTTTTGAGTGGCATAAAAACTGTACCAATATCTGAATCCTGAATTTCCTGACTGTTGACATCCATCTAAAGCGAATGCTTACTTTCCCAGTGCTGTCGTGGTCCCCTGAGCAGAACCTGTACTAACACTCAAAAGAACCAGCGTTTTGTCCTGCCGCTTGTATATCATTCCCTGGTGTATCCCTGCCTTGAGATTTCCTTAATTTCCTGACTGTTGGCATCCATCTGTACTGGACCCCTGAGCAGAACCTGTACTAACACTCAAAAGAACCAAAGTGTATGTACCTTTTTAGAAAGTTGTGTGCACATCCAATAGCAATATTGTAATACTGTGTGTGCATGCTAGCAGCCTACCGCAGAGCCTACTCAACCTGCTCTCTCCAGTCCCTTACCCCTCGTAGGTACCTAGCACTCCTCTGCTATTAACTGATCTGTCCACTAGATGGCAGCATTAACCTACTTTTAAATACTTTATTGTAAAGTAAATCAAGCTACTGGATATTTGTCTGTCCTACTTGCTCTATTGCCCTGCCCTACCTTCTGTAGCCTCCCTTCTCCCCCTCAATCTCTCTTAGCAGAACTGCACCTTACTCCTGAGCCTTGCTGCTCTGTGCTTACTACTCACCTCACTGATTGTTCCTCGCTGACTTGCTCTTCCATTTCCTTGTTTCTGACCCGCTCCGTTCGTCCTGTGGGCTCACTCTGCTCCCCTACCCCCAAATCTCACCCACCCCCAGTGCTCCTACATTTATTCTCCTCCTAACATCCCTCCCTCTCTCCACCGACCAATCTTCAACACTTTCCCTCCACCCCACCTGCCTCTCACTACCTCACCCCTTCCCACCTGCCTCTCACTACCTCACCCCTTCCCTCCCAAGTCCCTTAACTTCCTCTCTCTTACATCCAACAGGCCCCACCTATCATGCACTCTCCTACTCCTAAAACCTTTATTTCCACATCCATCCTCATCCTTCTTCTACTTCTCTATACCATGCCACCTCCTATACTCACTTCCATCTATACCCTCCACCTCTGCCTCCCCACCTCCCACACACTTCCACAACATCTCAGCCTCTTTAGTTCCCTCCCACCTTTCCCTCCTCTTCAAAGTAAAACTTCTCCCAATCACTACTATATACTACAAACCCAGACCTTTTCTTTACCAGACACTTCTAAGTACAAACCAAAACAACTTATTCCTTATCTCACTTACCTCTGCTTAGCCAGTGACATTCACCCTAATCCAGGACCAAACTTCTCTCCTACTAACCACACTAGCTCCCACAATAATTCCACCAATAAATACCTCAAATTCCTCACCATCAACACCCAAAGCCTAAAAAAATAAAACAACCTACTTTCATGCCTGGCTCACTCGCAACTCACCTGACATTGTAGCCATCTCTGAAACCTGGCTAAAACCTCACATAGCTGACTCTGAATTCCTTCCTCCTGGATTTCAATCACTTCGATCTGACTGCCTAAGTACTCGAAGTGGCGGTGTTGCACTAGTCTACTCCAACCAGCTGTCCTTTACTCCATATCCTAATTCCATCCCTTCTTTCAATAATGCTGAACTTGTAGCAGGCCTTCTAAAAATTAACAATCATAAAAGCAACTGCTTCATTTCCCTCTATATTCCTCCCGGTAACAACACCAACACCCTGGAAGACATCTTGTCCTGGGCCTCCTCAGATATTAAACTGGAAACCTACATATTGGGTGATGTAAATATAGACTGGAACAAAAATCAACAACCCTAACCCCACCATGTCAATCAATCTATTTAACTACACTCAACTTACTAACACCATCACTAGACCCAACAAAACCAACCCCCCCCAGGCTCCATACTAGACTGGATCCTAGTATCTCATCCCAATAAAGTGATACAATATGGTGTCATACCAGACCCATTAGGAGACCATCTCCCTGCCTTCACCCATCAAGCTTCCCTCACCACCCACACTCCCACCAGTTTATCCACACTCGGAACCTCTAACTTTAACCCTACGACTTTCTCTGATTCATTCAGGAATACCAATTGGAACCCCCTGAAAACTCTTCCATTAGACTCAGCCATTGACTTTTTCAATTCAACTTTCTTAAATGTCCTTAAATCTCTAGCTCCAGTAAGAACAAAAAGAGTAAAAAACCAAGACCACCCCGTGGCTTACCAAAGACGCCAAAAAGATTATGCTACAAAGAGAAAAAACCTGGAAAACATACCTCCAAACTAAACAACCAGACATCTTACTTGAATACAAACGGCTAAGAAACCTTGCCAAAAAAGTTATCAAAGATAAAAAGTCCTACTACATCAAAATGCAAACAAATCATGCAAAAAACCAAAAAAAATTTTGGAACTCTTATCAACTCTCTCCTTAGGCCAGGTACTAAAAACTATCCCTGCCCCGACTTCAGCAAATCTGATCTTGAAATTGCCTCACTATTCAACACCTTCACCACTTTTATTGCCGAGCTAACCAAGACCTTTACCAACAACCACCCTCAACCCCACCCCAACCAAACATCTTCTCCTTCCTCTTCCCCCCTACTTTCGAACTCAAACCCATCTCCACCTACCAAATAAAGAAACCACTCTCTAAACTAAAGCCTTGCTCCAATGCCCCCGACAACATTCCCTCCTCCTCCTTAAAAATAGCCTCCGGTGGTATTGCTCTCCCTATTAGCATCCTGATCAATAGATCCCTACTTGAATCCAATGTACTCTAACTATGGCGCTCTGCATATATTCTTCCACTTCACAAAGGTGGTAAAAACTGTAACATATCTAATTTCCGCCCCATAGCCATCCTTTCCCCTCTCTCTAAATTCCTTGAAAAATGCATCTACCTTCAGCTCTTGCCATGCTTTACCAAACACCAGCTACTCTCTCCTACCCAACACGGCTTCCACCCAGGACATAGCACCAACACCGCTCTTCTCTCCTTCTTACATACTGTCAATTTAGCCCGTGACTCTGGTAATTTAGTATCCTCAGTTCTGCTGGACTTATCTAAAGCTTTTGATACCATTTCACACACCCACCTTCTAAATCATCTGTCTAATCTCAATCTCTCCTACAAAACTCTCTCCTGGTTCTCCAGCTATCTTTCCGACAGGTCCCAGGGCACCTCCACCTTCTGTCCTACCCCCACTGGAGTACCCCAAGGATCCATACTTGGCCCAATTCTATTCAACATCTTTATTAACGACTTTTACAAGGCCATGCCCAATACTAAAATTGTTCAATATGCTGACGATTCTACTTTGATCTGCTACGCCTCCAACTTAACAGATCTCCAACTACTGACACAAACAGCCTTCTCAACTACCGAAAACTGGATGCTCCAAAATCACCTCTCATTAAATGCTAACAAAACTAAAATCCTTCTATTCTCTACTTCTAAGTCCTCCCCTATTGAAAAAACTCATTCCAAATAACCAGCCATAACAACTCCATTCTAGAGGTCGTTCTCTCCGCCAAACTTCCTGGTGTAACCATTGCTGAACACCTAAAATTTAATACTCACGTCCAGCTAAACATAAAGAAAACCCACATAAAACTCGGCCTACTTTATAGAAACAACCACTTCCTCTCTCTTGCTACCAGACTAACTCTCGCCACTACTTATCTCCTTCCCTCTCTACTGTATGGCACCCCTCTGCTTACTAATTTATCCTCCTCACTATCCTCCAAACTAGAAGTATGTTACAATAAAATCTCCAGATTTGCTACCAAAGCCAAATCTTCCTCTCATCACTGTTCCTCCCTTCACTCATTAAACTGGCTTGAACTCCATAACCAACTTCACTTTCGCCAAACCACGACTGCCTATAGACTACTATTCCAACCTACTAAGTGCCCTGCACTATCCAATATCCTACAACCAAATACTCCCCATAGAACACTTAGATCTACCCACCAAAACCTAATCACTATCCACAAACCCAAGCGCCCAGCTGGTCAACTTCTGCTTTCCTTCATCTTAGCCAAAAAATGGAATGCTCTTCCCTCCACTCTTAGGACCTGCAATAACCTCGAAAACTTTAAAACTCTTCTTCATGCTCACCTTTACTCAAACAGGAAATGTGACTGTACTCTTCACCCTATACCTCTCGAGGTCTCCTCCACTTTTACTCCTGGCTAACCTCTCACCTAGCTAACCTTGCTCATTTGTATTATGTATAAATAACTATACTGTAAAATCTAGCCTCAAGGCCATTTGCCTGTCTTTTACACCTAAACAAAATTGTAATTGTTTGTTTCTTTATGAATGCTACCCGCTTATTTGTCAGTAATGCAAAGTTTCTTAGTAATTATTCATGTAACTATGTATTGTTGGAGCTTTTCTCCCCGGGCTTCCACTGAAAACTAGCTTCCCGAGCCCAGTGGACCTCCCCGGTCATCAAACTGGAATAAATAAATAAATTTTATATATATATATACACACACACACACACATATACCTCACACACATTCATGACAAAATATGCATTAATTTACCTGAAAAGTAAAATGAGCATGTCATGAGCTATTAATTTTCTTTTTTGTATGCAAAAAATTAAGTCCTCAGACTCTTATTCAACTTTGGAACAGTCCACAGCGAGGTCTGGTTTCTCTCTCAGGCTACCATTTCTGAAGTCAGGACTGTTCATACTTGACTTCTAGTCTTGCTTTTGGGAGAATTCCTGCTGCACAACACTCAAATGTTAGGAGTCTCTCTCTCTCTCTCTCTCTCTGTGTACAGCTATTTTTTTTTTTGCTTAAAACATTTTAGTAAGATTTTCAAAAACGATTACAAATGTGCCAAGGTTTGGAATGTAATATAATATATGAATAAAATAAATCATGTTTTAAAGAAATAACTAAAATATAACTATTTACAATATATACATTAAGCCTGAGACCAAAGTAATAATAAATAAATCAAGACAAATAAGAAATCTTTAATAACAATCCAAAATGATTACATAGAAAGAAAAAGATAAAATAAGGACCAAAACCTTCAGCCAAGGATTATTCAATTTGTTGGGATACATTCTTCTCTCTTTTACTATAGTTTCTTTAATTGCTGTGTCCTTTCAAGGATAAGAAGGTCTTCAAATTTTAATTCTGAAGAAATTTTCAAGTTTCTTGTAATAGTTTTTTTTTTTCTGGCCACAGCAAGTATTGTCCAGGTTAGATAACAAAAGTCTTTTTTGAGTTTTCTTTTTACTAGTATATTAAAGTGAACTATTTATTTTGTTATAATGAAGGTATTGTTTCATAAAGCTTTAAAAAATTGAACTTTTATCCAAAAATTGTAAACCATAAAGCATTCATAACAGATATGAGACCAATTAGCCCTAATATGTTTATTACATCTCCAACATTCAAAAGTACTTTCTTTTATCATTGGCAACCCTTACTGGAGTTAAAGCTCTGAACAAAAAAATTCCAAGTAAACATATTCCAGTTAAGGGTCCAAGAATTATTTTTAATAGAGAAGAGTAGTTGTTTTTTGTTTTGTTCAGAAAAAAATATATACAAGATAATCTTTAGAGAAAAGCTCCAAACATTTTTATTTAAGTTAGAATTATCTTTAGCTAGTACTGAATGAATTTTAAGGTTAAGTTATCAAATTCCCAGTGTTTGAAAATAATTTCAAATAAAATTTGTATCTATTCTGGAAACTCAACACAGCTTGAACTGGATAAGAGAAAGAACCTAAGGGTTTGTGTGATTTAGAATTTATTGAGTCTAAAGAGTTCAATTTCTTTAACATTGAGTTAGTGAGAATGTAATATTTTCCAACTGGATATATAACTGATATCTAACCAATTGAAAATCATCTTTGTAATTGCTACTTTTGCATAAGTTTCTAGTTGCAGTACTTAGGTCCTTGTATTTTCAAGGTATAAAGTGATGATTTATACTTAGTCTAGATTTATTTAGATACTACAGAAAATTTATAAGTAATTTATTGTTTTGTTTCTTATTAGGTGGTAATACAATGACCTAGAGTTACATAAAATAACTTCGGAAATAAAGTGATATTTAATTATTTTTATTCTAGGAATTAATTAAATTATTTAAAGAAATTCTTTTTTTCATAGTTGTAATTTATAGTCTCTTCTGTTTTGTTAAAAATGTAAATTCCTACATATACTAAATTAGTAGACTCTACCTAATAAGTGGTTATCTATATTTATTGAATTTTTCTTAATAGTTTTTTAAAAAAGCAAAATCTCTGTAGTTATAGGAGATGCCCTGTCCCTTGGTTTCTATGCTTGCCACTTTTCCTTTTACACAAAAAAAACTGCATTGATGAACACCCCCCCCCCCAAATACAGTTAACCGTTTAATATCACCACACTGTATCAGGACAAGATACAAGAACTGCAGCAAAGTGAACATGTGCTATTCAAGATCTGTAATGTAGGTTGTGTGTCAGTGTGGAAACCCTTCTGTACTTTACCTTACTGCTTTATGTTACATCGTCTAGGAAGTGGCATGCACATCACCAGGGACAATGGTCGCTAGGTCACCACTCAAGTTTACATTGTTTTCTGCTCATTTGTAAGGTATATTTCAGCTATATTTTTAAATTAGGTGGAACAGAGTGGTCAGAAACACTGTATTGCATAGTCCTAGGCAAATGTATTAATACGGTTCCTTGTGGGTTACTTAATTCTGGTGACTCCTTGCATAAAGATAATTATCTACAGATCTGAATGTTATCAGCTTAGGCAGATGCTACTGATTAAAAAAAGTCAGCCAATCACCCCCGGTCCTCTTCTTTCTTAGAAGCTAATTATATTTAGTAGGAAATTGCAAGGGATGTTTCTTTTATTTCATAGATGCAACTGAATGGTTTGGGTGAACTCTTGGCTCATGGTTTAAGGTCTCCCAACTATATACTGTGTATCTATTAGGTTAATTCCTTCCACTCTTCTCTGTCTTCCCCTCTAACAACTTTTTTTCTCCATTCTCTTTACAGTTTTCCCTTCTACACAAAACACACTGTGTTCGTACCCCCCCAAGTTATCCATTGAATACCTACACGCTGTATCAGGACAAGATACAACAAGAACTGCAGCAAAGTGAACTTGTGCTATTCAAGATCTGTAATGTAAGCTGTGTTTCATTACGGTAACCCTGCTGTACTTCACTTTACTGCTTTATGTTTCTGGAACCTGTGTTCTGAGAGACTGCCTTACATATTATCTGCAATTATACAGAGCTGAGTATATATTTTTTTGGTTATAGAGTTTAATTGTTGCTTAGATCTGTGCTGAAACTCTTGTCTCATTGTTCTGAGAGACTGATCGGCAAATATACAGAGCTGAGAATATTTTTTTTTTTGGTGTTAAAATTTGTACTCTTAGTTTTTGCTTAGATCTCTGTTGAAACTGTTTTGTCCCACCCACCCTCCCTATTTTTGGTTTGTAGTTTAAATTTGGTGGCTTTTGCAGTTTCCCGCCCCACAGTAGATTTGATCTGGGACACTCCCCCGTCCCATCTCTTTACCACATTCTACCTAATAAACTCTTTCTGCACTTGCTTTTAGTCCTTTTTAATTTAATTGCATTTTTAAACTGGATTTGGTCTAATATTGCTGCATACTCAAGTGTGCTAGCTTGCACTGCATGTGAATTGTTTTTTTACTACTGTTTTTGCTTTTCTGTAAAAAAAAAAAAAAAAAAAAAAAAACTGTAAGCCTGTTTCCTACCTTTCCTGTAACTAGTGTTCCAGACACAGATTTGCTGTATCCAGGACTGTATGTAAGCTTCTGAGTCCTCCAAGCCTTTCTGTGTTGGAGGGAAGCCTTCTAGCTTATCAGTGGGAGTGGTAAGCACTGGGTAACCTGTCTACCAAATTAGTAGTGGTTCTGGCCCAGAATTTGTAGTTATTGGCCGTTTGGGCAATCTCTTCCATCTCTCTCAACTTTCTGATTTGAAAGCCTGTATTTGCACTTGTTTCTGTCCTGTAACTCATCTAGTGCAGATACAGATTCTTAGTTTTAGCACTTAAATTTGCTTGTTCATGCTCAGCAATTGTTCAGAACTTGTAAGCACTAAATAAGCTACTAATTACTATAGCACTCTATCTTCCTCATTACCTAGAGGAAAACAGTTTTTGTACTTACTTTTCTCACTTGCTTAGAGAAAAACAGCTCTTGTACTCACTTTCCTCACTTATCTAGAGGAAAAACCCTGCAACTCTCTTTTTGTGTGGTCTTGCACACAGAGCAGTCTCTGTAAATTTTCCCTTAGAACTAGGCAAGCCTCAACTCAAGTGCTTCAGATCAGCTGCTCTTACTGCAGCACTTGCAAAACAGAAATCAGCACTTGTCCTAATCTAGACAGCACTATTATTCTCCAAATTTCCTAGACAGCACTATTATAATATAGCATAAGACCCTCGACTGTCTGCAGGACTTAAGTTCAATTTACTCTTCAAAGCATGTCCAGAGGTCAGCTTCAGGTGTACTCTCCAGTTCATCTGGTGGAATTGGGCATCCTGAGGCAGTGTCACAACTGCCTCATGTATACAGACAACCCACTCCTCTTGCCTCTAGACACAAACACTTGTGAGAGATGCAAATACACAGCCAGACTGGAGGCTAAATGCTCTCAACCCATGACTGTAACAGACAGTCAAGAGGATAAGGGACACACTTGCATCACACCACCTGTCACACATGAATCTACAAAACAAGCACCGGCAAAACATACGCATAAATACACAAAAACATATTCGGAGGCACTAGGTACAAATCTGAAAAAGAAACAGTGCCCTCCAAAGCAGACAAGCAAGCAACCTGCACCCCCAAACACAAGCCAGAAAACACATAAATCACTTCAGCCCTTAAGGCAAGACACCATACCTAACACGCTAGTAATAGCAGACTCTATAGTAAGGCACACATATGTTCCACTCACCAGGCTGAACAAGGAGAAGGTTACTGTCAGCTGCCTGTCAGGTGCTCGGATCCGCCACATAACACAGGAACTTAGGTCACTCCAGAACAATACAAGTATGATGCTGTCATTGTACATGTTGGTGTGAATGATCTAAGACGTACCTCCCTGGACTACATGAAAAGAGACATTGAGGAGCTCTCTGATCATGTAGCCCAAGCTGGTATGACCTTGACCTTGAGTAGCATACTACCTTCACCTAGAATGATACCACAATACAAAGACAAAATTATCAATTTCAACAATTGGCTAAGCTTCTGGTGTCATTCTAAGGGGATCCAGTGTCTGTCTGCCTGGGATGACATGATAGACAAGCCTCGCTGTTTTACCAGAGATGGGTTTCACCTGTCACCCCTAGGTTTTCGAATACTAGCCAAGGCTCTTGCCGTCCCCATAGTGCCTTTTTTAGGCAAGGCTCAAAGGACAAACCAACCACCGTAACCAGCACAGGTAACCAAAAACTAAGAGTAATGCTACTCAACTCCAGAAGTCTCAACCTCAAAATGCACACACTCGAGGCTCTCCTCAGC
Organism: Protopterus annectens; assembly: GCF_019279795.1. NCBI lineage: Eukaryota > Metazoa > Chordata > Ceratodontiformes > Protopteridae > Protopterus > Protopterus annectens. The sequence goes on along the minus strand of NC_056747.1, from coordinate 184,237,174 downwards.
ACGGAGAAAATCAATGTTTGTGCAGTGATGGAAACCTGGTTCAAGGCTCAAGAGAGCACCCCAGCACTGCCAGGTTACAATTCATATCATACCTTCTGGCCTCAGTTACCGGATCGCAGTACAAAGGGCTGAGGTGTATCCATAGTCATCAAGGATACCCATATCTCCAGGTTAGTAGTGCAGCATGTTGCCCCAGAGATCATCCATGCACAACTATCAGCAGGCAAAACCACATTTCAAGTCGTAGCCGGTTATAGATCGCCCACCATGTCCCAAGATGCTCACTCTGCATTCCTTGACACATTGGAAAATATAAAGGTCCTACCCAACACCATAATCTTGGGTGATTTCAACTACCCTGGTATAGACTGGGCGAACTACCAATTTTCCAACTCCTATGCTCAGCGATTCATAGAATTTATAAATTCAAATGCCCTTGAACAACTAGTATGTTCCCCCCACTAGAGGGGACAACATATTGGATTTAATCATCACAAATATGGGCACCCATTGTACCACACCTGTTATCACCCCCTCCTTGGTCAGATCCGACCACAAACTGATAACCCTGGACATCCTCACTCCTCCACCTCCCCCAATCAAAGAAACCATAGTCAAAAACCTTTCCAAAGCAAACTTCAAACTACTTGCATCCAAAGTGGAAAGCTTCACTATTCCCTTGCAGAAGGATAATGATATCCAGGATGCGGAATCCTACACCAAGGCACTCTATATGCATCTTCAGGATTGCATGGACCGGGCTATCCCAAATAAAACCAAGACTCCTTCCTCAAGCAAGAAGAAACCAGTCTGGTGGACCCCGGCCATAAGCAAACTTTACAATAAAAGGAGGAGATTTATACAAAAAAAGGCCAAATCTCAAGTAGAAAAATCATCCCTGATCAGTATAAGTAAGAAATTGAGGGCCCTCATCAAGTCAACTAAAGCTAATTTGGAAAAGGAAGTTGCCAAGGATAACCATAAGGCCTTCTATGGCTATGTCAAAAACCTAAATGGCAACGCTCAGGTCTGTTCTGAGCTAGTACAAAATGGAACAAAATACACTGACCCTTCTGACATTGCCAACATCTTGGCTGACAGGTTCAGTGCAAATCCCCCCCCCCTCACCACCTACAGGGCCTATTACCATTCTAGGGGATTGTGCAAGTCCAATTATTACTAATACGTTGGTTAACAAGGCTCTATCTAAAGCTAAAAACACTGACTCCATGGGACCAGATGGTGTCCCAGGCTGTGTCATACGCGAGCTCCAAAAGGAATTAACCCTGCATCTTAATACCCTGTTCAGTCTCAGCCTCTCCACAAGATATGTGCCCATAGAATGGCGCACGGCAATGGTGGTCCCGCTACACAAGGGTGGGGCCACAACTGACCCTGGGAACTACCGACCAATAAGCCTGACCAGTCTGATCTGTAAGGCTATGGAGCGAATCATTATGGAACTCATAAATGGAGAGATTGGGAACCTCCAGTCACTGGACCCCACACAGTTCGGCTTCGTCAAGGGCAGATCATGCCTCCTGAACCTGGTGGATTTCTTTGAGACAGTTACTCAGGCTATAGATAAGGGAAAGGAGGTACGCACTGCTTACCTTGACCTTGCTAAAGCATTTGACACCATTCCCCATTCAGGTATTATTGATAAGCTCACCAGCCTGGGCATAAACCCTTACATCACAAGATGGATCGCAAACTGGTGCTCAGACAGATCCCATAAAGTAAGAGTAGTGGGATCTATGTCCGAATCCAGACCAGTAACGAGTGGTGTGCCTCAGTGCTCTGTTTGGCATATACTTCTCAGAAGTACAGGCAAGCACGGAAGGGCTGTGGCTGACTAAGTTTCCGGACGACTGCAAACTGGGTGCTATAATAGAGTCTCCGGCCGACATGGAAATCCTCCAGAAGGGCCTAAATGAGACTGATGCATGGTGTCAAAGCCATGGTCTCAAGCTAAATGCAAAAAAATGCATAGCAATCCCCTTTGGAAAAAACAGAGTAACCGCAAACTACAACATAGGAGGTAATCCCCTGAAATCTGAAGAAGAAATAAGGGATCTAGGGACCCAAGTAGATAGTCAGCTTTCCTTTGATAACCATGTTGCCAAAGTGGTTAGAAAATCCTTCTATGTGACCCATCTGATCACGAAAGGGTTCGCATCAAGATCTAAGGATGTAATGGTGCCCCTCTACACTTCCCTCATCAGACCCATTATTGAGTACAATGCACCAATTGGAATGTACCTGGCTAGACATCTCCAGTAGCTGGACAGACCACAAAGGTACCTAACCAAGAGGATTACTGGCCTCAAACAGTTGCCCTATGCAGCACGATTGAAAAAGCTAAAACTGTTCTCTGTTGCATACCGCTTTCTCAGAAGCGATCTCTGTCTAACGTACAGAGCCATGTCCAACCCAGAACTGTTGAATGTGCTCCATCTTAGCAAAAAGTACAGTTTTGTACCTACCATAAATGTAGATGTTCGAGTGGTTATGCTGCTGCAGTCATCACACTTGGGTTATCCTGCCGTCAGGCGGTCCCGCAGTCGGCCTGAATTCCAAAGCCTTGGTCCAGCGTTGGTTATCGTCGCTTCTTCCCTGACGTCAGTGCGGTAGGGGTATAAAAGAGGCAGCCGACGCCATTTTCTTCAGGTTTCTCTCGCCCCAGATGTCAGGTGCCCCAAACTAAGAAGGCAAAAAAAGAAGCTTGCAAAAACATACCTTAGTGCAAAACAATGGTACTAGTTGTAAGCAAATACAACATACAGACATGCATCCCAAAGGTTGAAGTACATGGAGGTATAAGATAAGCCTTGTTAGGTAGAGGGGATGGAGGGAGGTTAACCTGGACTGCAGCAGCATAACCACTCGAACATCTACATTTATGGTAGGTACAAAACTGTACTATGTTCATCGTGCTATGCTGCTGCAGTCATCACACTTGGGTAGAGTCCCAAAGCTATGGTTGGGTGGTAGGAGCTAAACTGGGTTAGGTGCAGCTAAGATGCCCTGCAGAACTGCAGTGGCAAACCCAGCTCTGGTTTTTGAGTACAGAGGAAGGTGGTAATGCTTGGTGAAGGTGTGCACTGAACTCCAGGTAGCTGCCTCCAGAATGTCTTTTGTTGGGACTCCTTGGAGGAAGGCTGCTGAGGTTGCTGTAGCCCTGGTAGAGTGAGACCTAATACTAGCAGGCACTGCTTAGTAGCAAATGTGGATGCAATGTGCTATCCATTTGGAGATGGTCTGTTTTGAGATGGCTTTCCTTCTGAGCCTGGTGCATAGGATACAAGGAGTTGGTCAGATTTTCTGAAGGCCTTTGTCCTGTCCAAATAGTAACGTAACTGTCTGTGAATGTCCAAAGAGTGAAGGAGTCTTTCTCCTTTATTCTGTGGGTTTGGATAAAAGGTGGGCAAGTGTATGGTATGATTGAGAGCCACACTGGATACTACCTTTGGCATGAAGGAAGGGTTGGTGCGTAAAGATACCCTGACCTGATGGAAAATGATGAAAGGTTCCACTGCCATAAGTGCCTGCAGTTCTGAGACTGCTGAGGTGATAGCCAGCAGCAGGGCTGTCTTCCATGACAAGTATTGAAGCTTTGCTGAAAGGAGGAAGTGTTAACTTTTCCAAAACAAAATTTAGATCCCGGTTTTCTGGGGGTTTTATATTTTTGCCCTCTGAGAAACTGCCTTAGCAAAGGATGAGAGAAAATGGGAGGAACCGTATCATATTGAGCTGAAATGGCTGAAGCATGGATCTTTATGGATGAGAAAGAAAGGCCTTTGTGTAGCATCTCAGTTAGATATTGGATATATTTGGGATGCCAGGATTTAGGCTTCTGGCCTGGCTCCATACACAAAATCTTTTCCGTTTGTCTGAGTAAGTTTTTCTGGTGCTGGGCCTCCTGGCCTCCAAAATGACATTCTGGACATCCTTTGAGAGAAGTGTTGTTTGATAATTTAAGGTATTTTCCATGCAGCTAGATTTAAGGTCCTTAGCTGACTGTGAAGGATCTGAGAGTTTTGTTGAGTTAACAGCAGAGGGAATTGAGGTAAGATCCATGGAGGGCTGTGAGTCAAGTTTCGTAGTAGTGGGAACCAGTGTTGACGTGGCCAGTCCGGGGCAATGAGGATCATCTGTGGTCTCTCCGATCTGGTTTTCAGTAATACCTGGGTGAGTAGAGGCAGAGGTGGGAAGGCGTAGACTGACAATGCTGTCCAACTGAATGATAGGGCATCCACTTTCCAGGCCAGGGGATGGTAAGTCCTTGTACAAAATGTTTGTAGCTGGCAATTGTTGGTTGAGGCAAACAGATCTATGTCTGGTGGTCCCCACCTTCGAGTTATCATTGAGAATACTTGTGGGTGTAGTCTCCACTCGTGAGGGTCTGTCAAATTTCTGCTTAATTTGTCTGCCAAAATGTTTTCTGTTCCTGGCAGGAATTGTGCTTGCAGTTGTACTTGGTAAGTTAATGCTGTGTTCCACAAGTCCATTGCCTGTCTGCATAGTGGGTCCCTCCTTGTCTGTTTATGTACCACATAACTGTGGTGTTGTCCGTCCTTATTAGAAGTTGTCCTGGATGCAAAATGTCCTTGAAGGCTGTTAGTGCATTTTTTACAGCTAGCATCTCCTTTTGATTGATGTGTAGTTGCCCTTGGTTTGCAGACCATTTGCCCTGTATGCATTGTCTAGTCTGATGAATCTGATGTCAAGGTTTGGTTTGGTGGAGGTTGAGACAAAAGGAAGGCCCTTGTTTGCTTGGCATGCTTGAGCCCACCATAGAAACTCTTTTTGAAGGCAGGGAATGAGAGTTATAGTTGCTTCGAGTCTGTGTCTGTGTTGGGACCATACACTTTTTAGGTACCATTGTAGTTTTCTCATATGCAATTAGTTGAACGCAAGATGCCATGTACCCCAATGCCTGCAGGAATTTCCTTGCAGTGAGCTGTTTAGAAGTTGCCATCTTTTAGTTGTTTTTGCTTGTCTGGTGTGAGGTAAGCCATCTGGGCCGTTGTATTCAAGCTGGCACCCAGGAAAATTATTTCTTGTGAGGGTATTAGTTTTGACTTCTTTTTGTTTACTGTGTACCCTAGGCAACTTAGCAACTTTGTTACAAATGCCAGATGCTGTAGTAGGATGTCTTTGCTGCCCGCTTGGATCAGGCAGTCATCCAGATATGGATAAATTTGTATTCCTCGCTGTCTGCAGTATGCAATTACTGATGCCAGGCATTTTGTGAATACTCTGGGCGCAGTAGATAAGCCAAAGGGAAATGCAGAGAATTGTTAATGCGTTGCGCCTGCCAAAAATCTGAGGTATCTTCTGCAATCTTGTCTGATAGGGACATGCAGGTATGCCTCTTGGAGGTCCAATGTTACCAGCCAAGACTCCTTGCCCAGCATGGGAAGAAGCTGCTGTAGTGTGAGCATTTTGAATTTGGGAATGTCCAGGTACGTGTTTAGAATTGAAAGGTCTAAGATGGGTCTCCAGGCTTTGTCCTTTCTTGGTACTAGAAACAGTCGAGTAAAATCCTTGACCTTGCTCTTTTGCAGGTACCTTTTGAATTGCTTTCATGTTCATGAGAGCTGAAATTTGCTTTTGTGCCTCTGCCCATTGGTTTGTTGGCAGATTTGGCATGCCTCTCATCCGTGGTAAAGTGTGAAAATGAAATCTGTAGCCTCGGGTAATAATATCCAGAACCCATTTGTCCTTTGTTATGATGTGACAATTTTGTAGGAAAAGAGCCAGTTTTCCTCCTAGAGGTGCTGCCTGGGCAATTATGCTTGGCAGGCGAAGAGGAAAGTCATTGAGTTTGTTTTCTGAAGGGTTGAGTTCTGTCGTCTCCCCCTCTGAGTTGTTGTTTGCCATTGTCTAGGCCTGAAGGCACCCTGTGCCTGGCCTCTGCCCCTAGGGCGTCTGTACCTGCCCCTTTGGGGTCTGTCTAAAGTAGGAAAGGACCAGTTTTTTGATGGCCAGTTTCTGCTGAAGCGAGGAGGTTGTACCTGTAAAAAAATCTTTAACTGTTTGCATTGATTTTGCCTTTTCTTCCATCTTCTTTAAAACTTCCTCTGCTTTGACACCAAATAACGCATCCTTTTGCAGTGGAGCATCCAGTAACTTTGCTTTGACATGTTCTGGTAAGGTCTTCTCTTTTAGCCAAACATGTCTACGTATTACAGACCCTGTGACTGCTGCTCTACATGAGGCCTCCAAAGAATCAAAACCACACTGCAAGGTATGTTTTCCCACTTGTTCTGCTGCATGCAACAAATCTTGCATCCCTTTGAAATCTAGTTGATCTGTTTGAGGGATCATTTTCTGTTTTAACTGAGTAAGCAAGTACTGCTGGTATTTAATCATGTGGAATTGGCAGTTTAATGCCCTCATGGCCAAAGTGGCAGAGGTATACACCCCCCCCCATCTTTCTAATGCCCTGGAATCTCTTTCCGCAGGTAGTGGATTCTTAGCAGTAGAGGCCTTAACCCCTTTGGGACCCTGGGAAATGGTTTCTGGGTCTGCAGCAGGGCTTTTATATAAAAACTTGTGAGAGTCAGGGACTCGATAGTATCTGTCTGGTTTAGGTGGTGCTGGAGGTAAGGAATCTGGATTTAGACTGGATTCAGTGTAGACATCATCCAGAATGTCTAAAACAGGAGGAATGGCTAGGGGTCTATGCTGAGGCAAAAGAAAAAACTCACGGAGTCTTTTCTTGGAGTCAGAGTAATCTTGTCCTTCCCAGTGGAAATGCTCTCTCATGGTGTGCAGGGTTTCCCCAAAAGAGAAGTCTTCAGGGGGGGAAACAGAGGGAATAGACTCCTCAGCATCTGAGTCTTCATAGAGAGGGAAGGGGTAATCCTGTTCCTCAGAGTCTGCTGAGGAAATGGATTCCTGGTCAGAAGGAGGTAAATCTTCTTCCAGTCTAGGCCTTTTGTCAGGAGGGGGCTGGGAACCTCTGATAAGGGTAATCAGGTCCTCTGCCATTTTGAGCATCTGTTTTTTTAGGCATAGGGGCCTGTATGGGAGTCTGAGGACCCAGTTTCTTAACCTTTGGAAGCTTAGCGTATAACTTAACGGAAAGAGTCATCGGTTTAGAGACGCCTTCTGAAACCGAAGGCCTGTCCATAGTCTCCGGATCGCCACCAGGGCTGGCGTCCACGAGTTGAGGAGGAACCGGCTCCAGTAGCCCGGTAGATTCTGACTGAGAGGTAGTTGTATTTTCTAAATCTGCGGTAGTCAGGGGCTGCGTAGGTGCCTCACTGAATACCGAAGATCCGGCGGTAGGTCTAACCGAGACCTCGGTATCTGGTCTAGGCTGCCGGTCTTTGTCCTTGCGTTTTTTAAACATAGCGGTAGTCGGAGGTCCCGACGACATAATGTAGTTGAATTTTCTTCCAAAATAATGTCGGGCGGTATCAGCCCGACGCTTAATAGTGCATTTATTGAACCTAGCACAAAACCGACAACCAGAAACGTCGTGGTCTGGGCCTAGGCAAGGAATACAATAAGAATGAAAATCCTTATGAGGTATTTGCTTCCCACAAGAAATAAAATTATTAACTTTGTCTGACATCGGTCTGAGGCAAGAAAAGTTTCCCCAACGGGGTACTTAGCTTTATAGAAGATTTTGGCTGAAATTCTGTTTGAAAATCTCAGGAGATGGCCGACCGGCACTTGCGAACTGCTTCTGCTTCGGGCACCGTGCGGCAAGAACGACTGAAGAAAATGGCGTCGGCTGCCTCTTTTATAACCCTGCCGCACTGACGTCAGGGAAGAAGTGACGACAACCGACACCGGACCAAGGCTTTGGAATTCAGGCCGACTGCGGGACCGCTTGACAGCAGGATAACCCAAGTGTGATGACTGCAGCAGCATAGCATGATGAACATCCAAATCTACTCGAGCTACACGCTCTAGGGATATAAACCACAACACAACAATGAATAGAACATGCTGGAGGGATAGATTCCCTTTGCAGAGACTTCCCTTACTATGGAACAGGGTCCCGATCTACATAAGACAGAGCCCCTCACTATCACTCTTCAAGAGGAACCTTGATGAGTGGATGGGTAACAGAAAGTTCACACCGGGGATCACACCAACAGCACTACTAGATAGGGGCCATGGGTACTAGCTGCTAGTACAAGGGTCTAGGGAACTACTAAAGGGGCGGTGAATACCGCACAACGTGGCTGGGCTAATATATGTCTTCGGGCAGATAGCCCAGTACCAACCTATGAACCTATGTTACATAACCCTAGGAAGTGGCTTGCACACCACCAGGGAAGTCACTAGGCTACCACTTAAGTTTAAGATGTTTTCCTCTCACTTCTAACATGTACTTCTGCTGTATTTTTTAAATTAAGTGGAACAGAGTGGTCAGAAACACTTTATTAATACATTTGCCATGGAATATGCATTATAGTTCCTCATGGCTTACTTAATTCTGATGACTCCTTGCAAAAAGCTAATGAACTAAGGATCTGAATGTTACCAGCTTAGCCAGGTGCTACTGAGTAAGCATGTCAGCCACTCACCCCGGTCCTCTTCTTTCTTGCTAGATAGTTTAAGTGCTTGGTGTCGCAAAGGTTTTTCCCACCACAGCTTGGGCTCAACTCCGCTCCCCTACCTTACTCCCATTCCCACCCACATCAACTCCTCCTAAACCTGTATGTATGGACAACTGCACCCATTATCCAATCAACCAATCACTCCATCCAAGCCATTCTAATCTGTGAACCAATCCCTACCACTCTTTCCTACATCACAATCACCTTTGAATATTCTCATCTACCAAACCATTACAATCGTTGAATCAATCCATCATACTCTTTCTCTCTCTCTCTGATTTATACCAAGTCTAGATCTCCAAATTAAACTTTTACTTAAACTCTACTCACATAACAGTCTCACAAGTAAACCCACTCATATCTGACACAACATGCTTCTCTTACACACTCTTATTCATCCTAATCAAATCTACCTACCTACTTACCTCCTTCCATAATCTTCAAGCCATTTATAATTATCAACCCACACAACCAGTCAACACACACTCAACAAACATTCACACTTTCATCACTATATCAACACAACCTTTTATTAACTCATAAACCAAACAGTTTATACTTAAACTCACTGCCACACAAACAGCCCCACACCTACAATGCAAACATGCTGAAATACTACCCAAACTCTCTCACCTATTTCTGTTCAAATTATCCCTAATGAACCTAAGTGGAGACATACACCCAAATCCAGGACCACATCTCCAACATCACAAACCCTTCCCACAAAGTAATGCTCTCTCTCACAACTCTCGCTTTCAAACACGCGACTCCTCTGATCTACTAATCATTAACATGAACCTTAGAAGCATACTGAACAAAGTACTCTATTCCAAGTCACTCTTTCAGTATACTCCCCTGACATCACAGTGCTAACTGAAAAGTGGTTAAAAAAAATCACAATAAAGATAGTGGAGTTCCTACCACTAAGATACAATATCCATAGGCTCAACAGGTCTCACAAACATAGTGGCAGCATAGCCATCAAACATAAAGATGGCCTTAACCTACAACACTTGGATAGTAATCCACCAGAGTCTCAACTCCAAAATACTAATTTCACACCTCCCAATAAACTTAAAAAAGCGCATTAACATTGTAGCCCTCTACATTCCCCTGGGCAACAGTACCCACATAATCGAAAACCTTCTTTGCTGGGCCACCTCCACATTTAACCAGGAAACACTTATCTTAGGCAACTTCAACCCAGACTGGACCACCTGCAACCCAGACAACCCTACAAACTTTATCAACCTCTCTAGATTTTCACACTCCTTCAAGAATTGACAAATACAGTAACAAAGATTCTATACTTCATTGGATACACACCAACTGACCATCCATATGCAAGTACTTCGGCCTCCCACATGCCCATCTGCCTCTTCAGACAGAAAATATTTCCTACCAAAAGCATTACATATAAATATATCTGCAACAAAAAACACTTTTCCACCAAAACCTTCAACTCCATTCTAAAACAATGTAACTGGACCCCCTTAAAACACCTCCAGTTAAATGATGCTATCCAATACTTAAAATAACGTATTCCAAAATTCTCTTAATTCACTGGCCCCACTTAGAAAAATGTGCTTCAAAGCATAACCAAGTCAATGGCTAACTAAGGATACTATACAAATAATGAAACAGTGAGAAAGAGCCTGGTTACACTACTAATCATCTAAAAGCCAAACCTCCCTCCAGAGTTATTGTCATCTAAAACATTCAGAACGATAAAAAAATCTTACTATACCTTAGTCCAACAAAAACATCAAACCCCACCCCCCACAGAAATTCTGGGCCACCATAAAACAACTCTTAAATCCATGACAGTCTACTACTCCCACACTCAACCTCCCTAGTACCAAGAACACAGTAACCCAATTTAATTCACACTTCATAAACTCTGTATTGTCCCTAGTAAACAACAGTAACACTCCACTAACCATTCCCAAGAATTCTACCCCTCAACCCATTTCTGTCATTTAAGCCTGTTCAGACCAATCTCATAAAAAAACTCCTTAACTAAAACCCACAACCCTTGCCACAGATCTATTATTCAACAGATTTCTCAAAATAGCAGCAGACTATCTCAAATCCAGTCTCCCTACTCAATTACAGCTCCATCACTCAACAATATGGCCCTAAACTTGGGAAAACTTCCCATATCATTCCCTTGCATAAAGTAGGCACATCCACAGAATTATCGAACTACAGACCAATTGCCATACTCCTCCCTAGCCAAAATTCTAGAACAATGCACACATTCCAACTCCTGGCCTATCTACTATACAGTAATATTCTCTCCAACTCTCAACATGGTTTTAGTCCAAAACACAGCACCACAACCACTCACCTAAGCTTCACAAATGCAGTCAACCAGAGCAGAAATTTCCCTTTGTCCATTTTCATAGACATGTCAATGGCTTTTGACACAGTACCCCATCCAAAAAAAAATTACAATTATCCACCATAAATCTCCCCCAATCAGCGATCACATGGTTTCATAACTACTTGTCTGAATGCCAACAAACAGTGAAGTGGCAAGATGAGATATCAGCCCTTCTGCCTGCCTCAGTAGGTGTACCACAAGGCTCAATTCTTGGGCCACTATTTTTTTCTATCTTCACCAATAAACTCACTACTGCATCCCAACAGGCAACAATTGTGCACTATGCAGACAATTCCACTGTCATCTGCACAGCACCCTCCCAGCCCAAACTGCTGGTTATAACCCAAACAGTCTTCATGGACATAGAACAGTACCTTACTGAAAACAAACTCATAATTAATCCTAACAAGACAAAACATATGCATTTCGCAAATAATAGAACTCCAAACCCCCCCATCCCCTTTTTCCTTTCCGCTAACAATACCAACATTGAGCCAGTTGACAATACCAAGTTACTAGGAATCACAATTGACAACTCACTGAAATATGACAAACACATAGCCGTTTCCATCAAAAAGGTCCACATCAAACTTGACTGACTTTATAGAGCCCAGCCATTCCTCACTCCCACCACATCTTCTATCCACTATACTATATGCTTCTGCTACTTTCACTAACCTTAGAAATCTGGCCTAATCAAATTAGAGGCCTGCTACCACAAAATAGCTAGATCTGCTACAAACCTTTCCAACAGATCACACCACTGCTCAGCTCTCTAACAACTAAAATGGCTTGAATTACCAAATCTGCTATCACTCAACCAACTTGCAATAGCCCACACCATTATACACCAACCTGAAAAATGCTCATCCCTTAAAAATCTAGTCTAGCCTTACTAAACCAACCGAACCCTGCGGTCATCCAACAAGCTTCTGCTAAAATTACTAACGCTAACAGTTTTGGTGATTCTCTGTTCTCCAACCAAATAGCAAAAATCTGGAACTCCATATCCCGACATATACCGAACACTACTAAAACTTCCAAATTCAAACTGCTTAAGGAACACCTAAATAATAAGTGGTTGAGCTCCTGCTCTTCTCCTGGATGACCCCAGGGATTACCTCAGTGTCACTGCTCAACAGAGGCACAGCAAAATAATGGGTATAGTTCCCCATAAGGGGGGGGTAAGGGTAAGCAACAAAACTATAGGCTGCTTGTTAAATGCCCTCGGGCAGATAGCCTAGTATGAACCTATGAACCTATGAACAAGAATTGCTCACCCACTGTTATCCACATCAGTCTATTCAAACACCTATCCAACAATAATCCCCTATACACCATTCAGTTGTGTCATGTACTCAAAATGAAAACGTTTACCTATATTACAACCCAAGATAGGTTTACCTATATTATAACCCAAGATGGTATGTGTGGCAATATCCACCTGCATTGAAACAACATAATATGTATGTAATCTTATCGTGTAGGTGTGCTTGCAACTTACTGTGCTTCATAAGTACGTGTACTTGAAAACTAGTGCCAAAATAATGTACTTATGTCTGAAATTATCAAGCTGTAAAAGTACCATTTTTCTTCTTGTTTATCTAGTAAACTGTAATGGAGCTTTTTTCCCTGGGCTTCCCCCTGAAAACGGGTTACTAGCCCAATCGGACCTCCCCAGTAAACAAATGTAAAATAAAGGAGACAAGATTTAGAGCTATTAAAATGTAAGTTAGACATCTTCTGAAAATTTCTTAAATTTTCTTAAGTTCTTCTAGTGATCAGAGGAATATTTAATGGTTAAAAGGACATCAGCAAATAAGTTTGGAATTATATTCCTAATTAATATCTAAACCTTGAATTTTTTGTATTTGAATTAAGAATTACAAGTATCTCAATAGCTAAATTAAATAATAAAAGGGAAAGAGGACAAACTTGTTTAGTCCCTTTTATTAAATTTATAACGTTTAAAGTGCATGGACCTAATTTTACGTATGTTTTATTATAAATAACCATTAAGATTTTAATAAATTTATTTATTTTTATTTTACTCGTTTACCAGGATAGTCTGGCTGGGTGAAAGCCCATTAGAGGCCCAGGGAGAAAAGCTCTAGACACAACTCACAACAATTTTACAAAACTGTACAGAAAACATTTATAAAATTCATTACAAAATTTTACAGAAAGCAAAGTTTGCATTTTGCAAAGGACAAGCATAATCTTCTTCTTCTTTCAGCTTTTCCCGGTTAGGGGTCGCCACAGCGGATCACCTGTTTCCATTTCTTCCTGTCCTCTGCATCTTGCTCTGTCACACCAACTACCTGCATGTCCTCTCTAACCACATCCATAAACCTTATCTTAGGCCTTCCTCTTACCTGGCAGCTTCATCCTTAGCATCCTTTTCCCAATATACCCAGCATCCCTCCACAGCACATGTCCAAACCAACGCAATCTCACCTCTCTAGCTTTGTCTCCAAACTGTCCAACCTGGGCTGACCCTCTCATATACTTATTCCTAATCCTGTCTACCCTCATCACACCCAGTGCAAATCTTAACATCTTTAACTCTGCCACATCCAGCTCTGACTTCTGTCTTTTTGTCAGTGCAACTGTCTCCAACCCATATAACATAGCTGGTCTCACTATCCTTTTGCAGACCTTCCCTTTCACTCTTACTGGTACTCATATGTCACAAATCACTCCTGACACTCTTCTCCACCCACTCAACCCTGCCTGTACTCTCCTCTTCACCTGTCTTCCATACTCGCCATTACTCTGAACTGTTGATCCCAAGTATTTAAACTCATCCACCTTTGCCAACTCTACTCCCTGCATCCTCACCATTCCTCTACCCTCCCTTTCATTCACACACATATATTCTGTCTTAGTCTGGCTGACCTTCATTCCTCTCCTCTCTAGAGCATATCTCCACCTCTCCAGGGTCTCCTCAACCGGTTTCCTACTCTCACTATATATCACAATGTCATCTGCAATCATCATAGTCCACCAGGACTCCTGCCTGATCTCGTCTGTCAACCTGTCCATCACCAGTGCAAATAAGAAAGGGCTCAGAGCTGATCCTTGATGTAATCCCACCTCCACCTTAAACGCATCTGTTACTCCCATTGCAGATCTCACCGCTGTCACACTACCCTTGTACATATCCTGTACCACTCTTACATACTTCTCTGCCACTCCCGACTTCCTCATACAATACAACTCCTCTCTAGGCACCCTGTCATATACTTTCTCTAAGTCCACAAAGACACAATGCAACTCCTTCTGACCTTCTCTGTAGTTCTCCATCAACACTCTCAGAGCAAACATTGCATCTGTAGTGCTCTAATGCGTGACAATTTTCAGTATGAAACACAGAATACACATGAAAGGTGCACAGTGAGTGCAGAGGTTAGTATATTTGTGGCAAAACAGCAGTTAGTACTCGAAAATTTTATGAATTTTGAAGGAAAATCAAACATATATAATACTTCAAATAAATAATCCCAATCCAATGAATCAAATGTTTTTTTTTCTGTATCTAAACTAATAAAGATTCAGCTTTCCTATTATTCATAACATCTAAGAGTAATTAGTCTTTTAATATTGTCATACCTTTTGTGAATAAATCCAGATAGAATGAAACTGATTTTATCAAATATAATTAGCTGACTATTTGCTGAGATAGACACATTTTATAATCTACATTAAGCAACAAGATGGATTTATATGAAAAACACTTCTGAGGGCCTTTACCTTCTTTTATAATTGGAGCAATTAGGAAATAATTCCATGAGGGTGGCATTTGAACTAAATTTTGTACTTTTACAAAAAACATTATGTACATTTATAACTTAAGGAAATAATAAATGTACATAATGTTTTTTGTAAAAGTACAAAATTTAGTTCAAATGCCACCCTCATGGAATTATAATTTAAGGAAATAACTGCGGTGTTGGTGCTGCGGTAGTGTTGTCGCCACACAGTAAGACGTTGTCCTGTTCGATTCTCAGCTAAAGCGTCTTCTGTGTGGAGACATGCATGAATGGGCGTACCTTTGTTGAAGGTTGTGCGTCAGGGCTGGCAACTCGGCACCGAAAAATCTACTGCCAATCATTAGCGGACCGGAGTTCCGCTTTGGCGACCCCTAACCTGGAAAAGCAGAAAGACCCAACAACAACATTATAACTTAAGGAAATAATTGATATAGTTCTGGTGTTATCATTTCCAGGGATTTATTAGATAAAATGACTTTTATCTTTTGATTAATTTCTTGTAAAGAAATGGGTTTTAATAGCTTCATTTTTTGTAAAGAGCTTTTTTTTTTACTAAACATTGATCGATATTTACTAGTAAGCCTTTCCCCCTATTTATTTATTTCTGATTTAAGAATGAATAATAATTTCTGAAAATTTCTAATACATCTCCACCATCCGAGTTTAACTTATTCGTTATAGGATTTTTTTTAATCTTTATTATTATTTGTTTAAAATTTAACTCTGTTATATTTTTAAATGTCTAGGACACCTTGAATAAGATGTTATCTTACATTTTTCTAAAGCCAATTCAGTCTTATGAGGCAACAATTAATTATATTTATTTTTAGAGTTTTTATCCTATCCTTATTATCTCCTGAATTGTCCATCTTTTTTATACTTTCTTTTAATTTTAATTGGATATCCAACAGTTCTTTATTCCATTCTTTTAAATTTATGTTTGTACCAGGAGATTGTTCTACCAAATAATATATGCTTTAAATGAGTTCCATACCATTATTAAGTTAGAATCAGGAATATCATTAACTAATAAAAAGTTGTTTATCTCTTCTAACAGCCATGTTTATATACTCCTTCATTTTAGTAATATGATGGAATACTATTAATACAAGTCCGTCTTTTAAAACGGATTTTTATATTTAACATTAATGTGTTATGGTCTGAAAAAGGACAGTTTATTATACTGAAATTGATTCAGATGTAATATTTTGAGAAATCAGAATTTTATCAATTCTTTTTGAGTACCATGTTTAAAAGAATAATGGATAAAATCTAGATAGTTTTTATCTTTGAAGTCAAATGTGTCTTTAATATTAAAATATTTAGCAATAGGGAGTAATTTGAATTTTCTACCAGAAATGGATTCAGGATTATTGAAAAGACAGTAAAAATCACCTCCTAGTATTAAATTACCCTTGTATCTATTTATTATAAAATCAAATTTTTTTGGCTAATGTGACTCCCATTCCAAGAAACCAATATAAATTAATTGAACTCCAAATTCTATCACAATATTTTTATTATGATCAAAGTGAGTAAACTCTCTTTTTCATATTTAAATAAAATTCGAGGCACTTGAATCTCTTTTTCCATAATATACCTACCCCTATTTTCTTTAGATTTAAATGAAGCCTGAACTAAAGTTGTGTACTTATTAAAATTCCAAAACTGATTGTCAGTTTCATAAGAAAAATGCATCTCTAAGGAATACAAAGTACAGTTGTGTACACTTACCATAAATGTAGATGTTCGAGTGTATTCACTGTTGCAGTTATCACACTTGGGTTATCCTGCCAGGGGTAGCCCTCAGTCGGCCCGAATACCAAAGACTTAGTATTTCTGCGTCGGTTGCTGTCACTCCAGGACTGACGTCAGGTCATCAGTTGTATAAAATCAGGCAGCTGATGCCATTACATCAATGTTTCTTGCCCCAAATGTCATGAGCCCCCATATAGGGAGCTAGGTTATGGTGGAAGAACATCACTAGTAGAAAGTAAATATCAAAAATCCCTGTAATGAGTGAGAAGAGAGAGAGAGAGAGAGAGACAAGGGGGATGGAGGGTGGAAACCAGGACTGCAACAGTGAATACACTCGAACATCTACATTTATGGTAAGTGTACACAACTGTACTATGTTCTTCGTGTTTCACTGTTGCAGATGTCACATTTGGGTTGATTCCCAAAGCTAAAGAAAAGGGTGGAGGCAGTCAAGAAGACTGGGGGCTGGCTAGGATGCCCAGCAAAACTGCGGTTGCAAAGCCTGCCCTGGATTTGAAGAAGATAGGCAGATGGTAATGCTTGGTGAAAGTATGAACAGAACTTCATGCTGCAGCCTCCAGGATGTCCCTGGTAGGGACCCCGCTGAGAAAAGCTGCAGAGGTGGAGGCTGCCCTGGTGGAATGTGTCCTGACCCCTCCCCCCTTAGGGGGTGGTTTCCCATGGTATTTGCAGCAGAATGGATACAGGTTGCTATCCATTTGGAGATTGTTTGCATATGGCCTTACCCTCTGCCCCTGCTGCAAAGCTGTCTAGCAATTAGTCAGTTTTCCTAAAAGATTTAGCCCTACCCAGTTTGAATCTGAGCTGTGTACATCTAGAGAATGCATAATCCTTTCCCCCTTGTTTTGTGGGTTACGGAAAAAGGTGGGCAAATGAATAGATTGGTACAGAGCCACACTGAATACCATTTTAGGCATGAAGGTTGGGTTAGTCCTGAGGGAGACCCTTGTCAGCATGAAAAATTATGAAGGGCTCTACTACCATGAGTGCTTGTAGCTCTGAAACTCTTCTTGCTGAAGGGATGGCCAGAAGCAGGGCTGTTTTCCAAAAAGAGGAATTTTAACTGTGCTGAAGCTGCAGGCTCAAAGGGGGGGGGGGGGCAGTGTGAGCTTTTCCAACACAAAGTTAAGGTCCCAAGCTGGGGTAGGAGCTCTTCTGGGTGGCCTTAAATTGTTAGTCCCTCTTAGGAACTGTTTAACGAGAGGGTGAGAAAAGAGAGGTGACTCTGTGCTGAAATGAGCAGAGATGGCAGAGGCATGAATTTTAATGGAAGAGAAAGATAGGCCCCGGTGTAGTTGGTCTGCTAAGTAATCCAGGATGAGAGGTAGGGAGGGCTGTGCTGATTCAGCTCCTTTAGCCTGGATCCAGGTGCAATACCTTTTCCATTTGTCAGCATAGGATTTTCTAGTGCTGGGGTGTCTGGCCTCACGTATAACATCCAGGACTTGCTTGCTTAAACTGGCAACTGGAGGAGAGGTCAGGGTATAAGCTACGCTGCCAGGTTCAGGGTCTGCAATTGCAGATGCATGAATTCTCCGTTCTGCTGGGTCAGGAGAGTTGGGATCTGAGGCACGTGCCATGGTGGCAGGGGTGACAGACTGCGCAGCAGTGGGTACCAGTGCTGCCGTGGCCAGTCTGGAACAATCAAGACTGCGCTTGGTTTTATTTTGAGTAGCACCCTTGAAAGTAGAGGTAGAGGAGAAAATGCATAGATCGAGAGGTTTACCCATTGGAAGGACAGGGCATCCACTTTCCAGGCCTTGCTATGAGGTTCCCTGGGGCAGAATTTGCTGAGCTGGTGATTGTTGTGGGAGGCAAAGAGGTCCAACTTCGGGGTGGCCCATTTCTGGGTTACAAGGTTGAAGGTGCTGTGGTCTAACTACCACACGTGTGGGTCTAGGAGATTTCTGCTTAAGCTGTCTGCCAGAGAGTTTTGGGAGCCTGGCAGGAATTGTGCTTGCAGGTGAATTTGCATGGCTGAAGCCATGTGCCAAAGGGTCATGGCGAGCCTGCAGAGGGGATAAGAGTGAGTTCCTCTCTGCTTGCTGATGTACCACATCACTGTGGTGTTGTCTGTTTTTATCAGTAGAGGCCCCAGAGAGAGTATGGGTCTGAAAGCTGTCAAAGCATGCTGAACAGCTAGCATCTCTTTTTGGGTGATGTGCAGATGTATTTGATTTGGGCTCCAATGGCCCTGAATGCAGCTGCCGTCCAGGTGTGCACCCCAGGCATAATCTGATGTGTCTGTAGTTAGGGTCTGGATGGCGTGGGGTTGTGAGAATGAAGACCCTTGCTGTGGTTGCATGCTGCTGCCCACCAAAGAAAATCTTTCCTTAGACAAGATATCATAGGCATGATAGTTTCCAGGTCCTGAGAGTGTTGACACCAAAGGTTTTTTTTAGGTACCACTGAAGTTCCCTCATATGCAGTCTGGTATATGGAATGAGTAGAATGCAGAATGCCATGAACCATAGAGCTTGCGGGATTTTCCTTGCGGATAACTCGGTTCTGGTGGCTAGTTGAGAGAAGCAGCCTGTCAAACTTGTTTTTCTGGAGTAAGGAATGCCAACTAGGTAGCTGTGTCCAGGCTTGTTCCCAGGAATACAATTTTCTGAGTGGGTACTAGTTTGGATTTCTTATCGTTTATAGTGTACCCCACAGGGAGGTCAGTAGGTGCTTTACAAAGGTCAGGTGCTGCAACAGCTTTTCCTGTCTGCCTGAATCAGGCAGTCGTCTAAGTAGGGGTAAATTTGAATATTCCTTTGTCTACAAAAAGCAATGGCTGGAGCCAGGCATTTTGTGAAAACTCTGGGAGCAGTGGCTAAGCCAAAGGGAAGCACAGAGAACAGAAAGTGCATAGATCCTGCTCTGAAATGGAGATATTTCCTGCAGGAATCCCTGACTGGGATGTGTAGATAGGCCTCTTTTAGGTCTAGGAAAGCAAGACTGTCTCTCTGGGAAGTCATGACACCTTCCTACTTCAGGTGAATGCTGCACCTACAGCTTAGCCACCTCTTCTTCTGAACATTTTGAATTTTGTTATCACCAGAAAGGTGTTTAGAATCGATAGATCGATGATTGGGTGGCCAGGTGCCCTCTTTTCTAGGTACCAGAAAAAGCCTGGAATAGAAACCTTGGCTTATCTGGTCTGCAGAACAGGCTGTATTGCCCTCATGGAGAGCAGGGGAATGGACTTGATTTTGTGCCTCTGCCCACTGGTTTGGAAGAAGATCTGGGAACCCTTTTGGGGTAGGTAGAGTGTGGAAATAAAATTTGTATCCCTGGGACACTATGGTCATTGGTGATTGAGGCCCAGTTTTTGGCATGGGAGGAGAGTTTTTCTCCTAGGGGCACAAGTGGGTGGGCAGAGGTAAGGGATGGAGGTGTAAAGTCATTGTGAGTTCTTTCCATAAGGGGGTGGCTTAACACTCCTTGTTTTTGAAGTGGAGGAACTCCACTGCTTAGATCTCTGCATTCCCTGGGACTGCTGTCTGGGAGGTCTGCTTCCCCTAGGTCTTGTCTGAGCTGGTCTTGAAAGAGCCAGAAAGGACCAGTGCTTAAAGGGGTAATGCCTACTGAACCTTGGAGGCTGGACCTACAAGAACTCTTTTACTGTCTGCATAGATTTAGCTTTTTCTTCCATCTTTTTTAAGACCTCTTCTGCCTTGGTGCTAAACAAACTGTCTTTGATCAATAGTACGTCCAATAGTTTTGATTTGACATGGTCTGGCAAAGTCTGTCCCTTAAGCCAAGCATGTCTTCTAAGTACAGAATCTGTGACTGATGCCCTGCAGGATACTACTAGGGCATCAAAGCCACATTGCAAGGTGTGTGTAGTAACTTGGCTTGCAGAATGCATAAACTCCTGTAATTCTTTATTTTCTGCACAAGCCGGAAAGGTAGATATTTTTTAAGAAGTTCCATAGTATGTTGCTGGTATTTCAGCATGTGGAACTGACAATTTGGTGCTCTAATGGCAAGTGCTGCAGAGGTGTATACTTTTTTACCCCATCTGTCTAAAGCTTGGGAATCCCTGTCCAAGTGGGGTGGGATTCTTAGCTGTGGTTGCTTTTATTCCTTTAGGTCCTTGGGAGATTACCTCTGGGACAACAGTAGGATTCTTGAAAATAAATTTTTGAGAGTCAGGGACTCTGTCATACCTGTCAGGCATCCTGGAAGCAGGAGGAAGGGTGTCGGGATTTAAACTGGATTCCATAAAAACATCACCCACAACATCCAGGACAGCAGCAATGGCTAAAGGTCTGTGCTGTGGTAAATCTAAGAATTCCCAGAGTCTCTTTTTGGACCGAGGATAGTCCTGACACTCCCACTGGAAATGCTTCCTTGAAGTATGCAGGGTTTCACCAAATAAAAAATCCTCTGGAGGAGAGGCAGAAGGAATGGATTCCTCTGCATCAGAATCCTCATAAGCAGACAAGGGTTGCATGTCTTCATATTCAGAAACCGCAGTCATCGGACTCTTGGTCAAATAAAACTGCTGGGGACAAGTCTCTCTTTCTTCTGGAAGGGGAAGGCTGGCTTCCCTTAATAAGCAAGATAAGGTCTTCTGCCATTTTAAGTATTTGAGATTGAGGCATGGAATCAGGTGCTTGAGCTTGGGTCGTTGTTTTTTTAGGCGTAGTTCGTACCCTGGGCCTTAGAAACTCGGTAGTTTTAGAAAAGCTGAAGACGCAAAAGAAGTAAAAAACTTCTCCAAAGCCAAATTCATGCTACTTAATTCAGAAGTGACAAACTTCATGGTACCCATGCAGATGGGAGCTGAAAGTTCGATTGCTGAATCCTACACAAAGGCACTGTACAAGCACATCCACTCGTGCATGAATTGTGCCATCCCAAATAGAACCAAGACGCTCTCCTCCAAAAAAAGGAAACCAATCTGGTGGTCCTCTGCCATAAACAAACTATAAAACAGAAGGAAGAAACTGTTGCAAAAAAGAGGAAAATTCCAGGATGCAAAAAACTCCCTTACCAGCCTCAGTAAGAAGCTGAAATCCCTCATAAAATCCTCCAAAGCTAGTTACAAAACTAAAATTGCCAAAGATTCCAAAGGCAACCACAAGGCATTCTATAGTTGCGTCAAGAATCTAAATGGCAATGCTCAGATCTGCTCTGAGCTACAAGAATGGCATTAAATATACTGATCCCAAGGATATTGCCAATATCCTGGCAGATCGATTTAGTGCCAAATTCACCACTCTCTCACCCCCTTAAAGGGCCCATCTCAATACCAAGAGATTGCCAAATTCCGGAAACCGCGCTCTCCAAAGCTAAGAATACAGCATCCATGGGACCAGATGACATCCCGGGCAGTGTACTACATGAACTACAAAATGAAATGGCACCTCACCTAAGTGCCATGTTTAATCATAGCCTCACCTCAGGCTTCGTGCCCACTGAGTGACGCACAGCTATAGTTATCCCAGTCCACAAGGGGGGATCCACCTTGGATCCCAGGAACTACCATCCCATCAGTCTGACGAGCCTGATCTGCAAGGGCATGGAACACATTATCATGGAACTTATAAACAAAGACACTGGCAACCTTCAAACACTGGACCCCACCCAGTTTGGTTTCGTGAAGGTCAGATCTTGTCTCCGAACTTGACTGAATTCTTCGAACCAGTCTCCAGAGCTGTGGACGAGGGTAAGGCGGTCCACACAGCCTATCTGCACCTTGCCAAAGCCTTCAACACCATCCCCCCACTCTGGAATCATAGGCTCTGCCAATCCTGCTACACTAACTACCCAGCCTAAACTCCCCAACTCACTCCTAATAGGAAATCTGAATATCCGCAGTCTTAACAATAAAGTAGCCCATCTCCATGCCCTTTTAGATATTCACTCCTTTGATATCCTTTGCCTGACAGAAACTTGGTTGAAACCAGGGACTAAAGACAACAAAATTATCCCCCACAGATATAATATAGTTAGACAAGACTGGATAAAACGTAAGGGAGGGGGTGTAGCAGTTCTATTCAAAGATGGATTTCACATCTCCACACTACCATGTAACCCTCCTCAGGATAGTAATGCAGAAGTCCTGGTCACCAAACTCCAAATCAAACCAAACAAAGCTTTATACATCATCTGTATCTACCTACCACCTGGTAATAACATCAGCACAATCGAAGCTATATTAAACTGGGTATCCTCAACTTACCCCCAAGAAACAGTAATACTAGGTGATTTTAATACTGACTGGAAAAGTGTCAATGCAGATAACCCCACCTCTCACATTAACCTCCATGGCTTTAGTCAAACTATCACCTCCACAACCAGAATTAACAAACCAAACAAAAAAGAGAGTACCTTAGACTGGATACTTATAAATAGACAGGAGCAAGCTTATAAGGTAGGCACTCTCCCAGATGATTTAAGTGATCATACTTTGACCTGCATCATAAGACAAAACATGATTTGCCTAAACCCTCCACTTTTAGGATTGCACGGTCCAATAAACACTTTAGCCCAGAATCATTCCAAAATGAACTTAGTGCCTGTAACTGGAACCCTTTAAAAACTCTACCACTTCAAGAGGCTATAAAATATCTAAACTCTACTTTTTTATCCATCCTTGATAAACATGCACCTAAACGGTCTATCCGAATAAAATCCAAACCAGCCCCCTGGCTTTCTAAAGAAACCAGACAGAAAATTTTACCGAGGAACAAATCTTGAGCTAAGTGGAGGGCTAACAAAAATATCTCTGATCAACAAAACTTTAGGCAACTGAGAAATAGTACAAAAAAGGCAATACTTATGGATAAAAAGAACTATTACTGTAAACTACAGCAAACTCATCAGAACAATCCCCAAAAATTTTGGGCCAGTATAAACAAATTCCTTTACCCAGGCCACTCTCACACACCTACCCCTCGAGGCTGATCCTAATACCCCCCTGCAAACTGCCAATATCTTTAATACTTTCCTCACAGAGACCATTCAATCACTAGCCAGTCAGCTAATCCCAGACAACTCAAGCCTTCTCACCACCTTATCAGCTTCTCTACCAACATTTAAACTGCAACCCATCTCTACTACTCTCATCTGTAAACTCATCCAAAAACTTAAGCCATGTACTCCTTCTGCTGACCAAATACCATCAGAATACTTGCAAAAAGCAGCTAAGGTAATTGCATACCCTGTATCCATCCTCATTAACAGAACCATTAAGGAAGGAACCATTCCAGATATTTGGAAAATCTCCCATATTATTCCCCTTCATAAAGGTGGCAATTCAAATGATTACTCTAACTACAGGCCAATAGCTCTATTATCTCCTTTAGCTAAAATAATGGAAAAATGCATTCACAGACAACTACTACATCATTTATCTCAACATAACATAATAGCAAACTGCCAACATGGCTTTAGGCCATCACACAGTACCACAACTGCCCTTTTATAGATACCATGAATAGAAACCGCAATAACAATAACCTCTCATCTGCTCTCTTTATTGACCTCTCAAAAGCTTTTGACATGGTCAACCATGCTCTTCTCATCAACATTCTAGAATCCCTTTCCTTTGACTGTCAGACTATTAAATGGTTCAGGTCCTACCTTAGCAATAGGCAACAAGCAGTTCTCTGGCAAAACAACATATCATCCCTTCAGCCAGTTACCCTCGGAGTCCCTCAAGGCTCTATTCTAGGACCACTTCTCTTTTCACTATTTACCTATGACCTCCACATAGCAGTCCCTCAAGCCACCTGCATACAATACGCAGATGATTCTACGCTAGTATGCGCAGCAAACTCCCCTTCAGAACTACATTCTCTAACCCAAAATGTATTTAACATAGTAGAAACATGGTTTACAAATAGATGCCTCCTTCTCAATGCTAAAAAAACTAAGCTCCTTCTCTTTACGCCCACCAACAAATCCTTGCCCATAGATTTCTCAGTTTTTTCCAATAATGGCACTATTATACTTCCTGACACAACCACTAAACTGTTAGGAATAACTACTGACAATAACCTTACTTTTGACAGCCATATAAATAACACTATCAAAACTGTCAACAGAAAAATAGGCTCCTTATATAGGATCAAACCTTTCCTAACTCCTATAGCTAGAACCACAATTGCTCACACCCACTTAATCTCACTGCTTCTGTACGCCTCACCCATATATACTAACCTAAAGAAAAATAATCTTACCAAACTAACACATTCCTATAATAACATCTCCAGATTTGACACTGGCAGTCCCTTTAGAACCCACCATTGTCTGAATCTAAGGCAACTAGGCTGGCTTGAACTTCAAAACCAACTGATAGTATCCCAACTCACCATTGCCCACAAGATCTTCTACCAACCCAACAGCACTCCTATACTTTCCAATCTCATCTTCTCTTACAAAAATCTGAATTCCCTGCGCTCTTCTAAGAAACTGCTTGCTTGCATATGCAAGTCTAACAACCTGGCTGGAGACTCTCTTTTTTCTAACACAGTGGGAAAAAACTGGAACCTACTGCCCAATGAACTAACATTACTCTCTTCCTTGCCTCTCTTTAAACATAACCTCAAAAACACCTCAAAACACACTGGTTATGCCCCTGCAGCAACCCTGACTAATCATTTGCATTTTATTAATTACAGCTCCTTTTACTTCTTATTCCTCCTATTCTTACTTAAATTACTAACACTCGTAATGGATTGTTACATGCTAATTACTTAAATTACTAACACTCGTAATGGATTGTTACATGCTAATTACTTAAATTACTAACACTCGTAATGGATTGTTACATGCTAATTACTTAAATTACTAACACTCGTAATGGATTGTTACATGCTAATTCCTTGTAAGATAAACTAACTGATGCTCCTAAATTAATATGCTGATAAACTCTCTCTAGTATAAGTATTAAACTTATCAGAGTAAATTCCTACTCTATATTATTATTACTTGTTGTACAGCATACTTTTTATTTCTAGGTAGTATTTCTTGTTGTATTTTATTATAATCCTTTCTGTTAATTTTTAAGTTCTATAATTGCCAGAGCTTTTCTACCCGGGCCTCTACTGAAAATGGAAATATATCCAGTTAGACTAGCCCGGTTAACAAATGTAAAATAAAAAATAAAATAAATAGATAAACTTGCTAAGCTGGGCATAAATCCCTACATCACTCGATGGGTTGCCAACTGGCTTACTGACAGAACCCAGACTGTAAAAGTAGCAAACTCCAGCTCCAGACAAGTGGAGTACCTCAGGGTTCAGTCCTGGGACTGCTCTTGTTTGGCATCAACTTCTCTGAAGTACAGGTCAACACTAAGGGACTCTGGCTAACAAAGATTGCAGATGACTGCAAACTGGGAGCCATTATTGAATCCCCAAATGATGTGGATATTTTACAAAAGGGTCTTACAGAAACAGATGTGTGGTGCCAGAGCCATGGGCTCAAGCTTAATGCCAAGAAATGTAGAGTTATCCCCTTTGGGAAAAAACATGTACCCATGAATTACCACATAGGTAGCAGTACACTAAACACCAAAAGTGTGATGAGAGACGTAGGGACACAGGTAGACAGTGGTCTCACCTTCGATAACCACATCACCACAGCAGTCAGGAAATCCTTCTATGTGGCACACCTCATCACAAAGGGCTTTTCTTCCAGAAAAAAAGGAGGTCATTGTCACACTGTACTCATCCCTCATTAGACCCATTATAGAGTACAATGCCCCATTTGGTATGTACCTCACAAGACATCTGCAACAGCTGGAAAGGCCGCAGAAATACCTCACTAAAAGAATCACAGGCCTAAAGCAGATGCCCTATGCTGACCGTCTAAAAAAACTCCAGCTACACTCTGTGGCATATCGTCTACTCAGAGGTGATCTCTGCTTAACATACAAGGCCATGTCAAACCCTGAGCTGTTGGACATGCTCCACTTAAAGAAATTCCAATCACTCAGAGCCACATGCTCCAGGGATCTAAACCTTGTCATTACAATGAACAAAACATGCTGGTGGGATAGGTTCCTGACCCAGAGACTCCCCATACTCTGGAATAGACTGCCCATTCATGTCAAGCAGAGC
The DNA here is from genome assembly GCF_019279795.1 of Protopterus annectens. Classification (NCBI taxonomy): domain Eukaryota; kingdom Metazoa; phylum Chordata; order Ceratodontiformes; family Protopteridae; genus Protopterus; species Protopterus annectens. The sequence goes on along the minus strand of NC_056747.1, from coordinate 184,210,584 downwards.
ACCTCCTTGGCCCTCTTCAAAAGGAACCTTGACGATTGGATGGGAGATAGGAAATTCACCCCAGGGATCACATCAGTCACCCTGCTAGACAGGGGTCCAGGGAAGTAAATATTGTGGGAAGAAATATATGGGGAATTGTTTGGCTAGGCTTGTATAGGCCCTAGGGCCGATAACTTTGTAGGTTGGTACTAGGCTGTCAGTTTGTGTCAAGTATCGGTAGTGCGAAGAACTTCTTCGGAAGCCGGTGCCTGCTCAACGGCTCCAGACCCATCCAAGGTACACACATCCGCAGGATCCTTAGACAAAGAAGAGTCTCTCGACATACCAGATTCCAAACGGGTCTCCGTAGCGGCCTGCGAATCCACAGAAGCGGGCATCAGGGGCTGCGAAAGTGCCTCACTGAGGACCAGTGAACTGTCAACTAGCTTAATGGAAGCGTCATTGGCAGTTTTGAACCTATGTGGTCTGTCTGTCTTTATCCTTACGTTTTTTCAGAAGATCAGTAGTCGGATAGCTTATTGAAGCCATTTCGGAATACGGAGA
>NC_056747.1:184137541-184207541 GCF_019279795.1 Protopterus annectens | reverse complement strand
ATTCCAAGCTCTGCGTCTAAGAGAAGCTCGAGGCACAGTCCCTATCCCATGATCCTCTCCTGCTAACCCTCAGATCTAGTTTGCTATGAAAACCAGACAACAGAAGACATACTCGCCTACCCATGCATACGTATCAATACACAAATACAGGTATATACCCACAATGTAAGGACAGATATACGCATATACATTATATATGTCCAAATATGAACGCATACATAGAGACAGGCAGTCCAAAGGGACCATGAGAAAAGACAACCAGCCACCAGTCGTACCTATTCTTCCAGAACATGGAGGGGGAGGAGGGCGGGAATGTAAGAACAAAGGCGAGATGAACAACTCACATGGAACGTTATGGTAAGAACATAACTTCTTTATGTGAAGTTGTTCGATCTCGCCGTTTGTTCTTACACATGGGTAGCGTCCCTAGCACCCTAAACCCCGGGTGGCTCACGGGAGAACATTCCTGAGAACAGTGGAACCAAAGGAAGCCCTGTCCATTTTGTAATGATTAATAAAGGTATGAGGTTTGGCCCAGGTAGCCGCTGCACAAATGGTATCTATCGGTAAACGAGCAGCATGGGCTAAGGAAGTAGAAACAGCTCTAGTAGAATGAGCTTTAGCTTTGAGCGGAATAGACTGATTGGAAGATGAATAAACAAAGTTTATGCAGTCCAAAAGCCATTTGGATAACGTGATCTTCGTTACTGGAAGTCCTTTCTTATTATCTGCATGAGAAACAAAAAGTTGATCCGATTTCCTGAATTCATTTGTTCTGTCCAGATAAAATCTCAGCTGTCTGTGCACGTCCAATTTGTGTAACATGTATTCCAATTCATTGGTATGGTGTCTGAAAAGGTGGGAAGTTCTATGGACTGGTTAAGATTAGATTCTGAGCAGACTTTTGGTAGAAAGGATGGATTAGTACGTAAGGTGACCCTGTCCGGGTGAAAGATCAGATACGGAGGTCTAATTGATGGTGCCTGCAGCTCTGAGACTCTGCGAGCTGAAGTGATTGCAACAAGAAACAGGGTTTTTCAGGAAAGAAATTTAAGTAGGCATGACAAAGCTGGTTCAAAGGGTGATAACATGAGCTGGGATAGCACCAGATTTAAATTCCAAGGAAAAAAACAGACTTCGAATGGGTGGTCGGAGAGAAGTTCCGTTCATGAAAGCTCTACAAAGTCTGTGAGACATAATTGTAGCGCCCCTTTCACCCACATGAAAATAAGATATGGCAGCCAGCTGTACCCTTATGGTGGATGTCGAAGCCCCTTGATGATAAGGAGTAGATAGAAAATCTAGAACCTTATGAATAGGAGCAACCAAGGGATCTATACCTTGTTTGGAAGCCCAACATACGAAACGTTTCCACTTGCTCTTGTACAATTTTCTAGTGGAGGTTTTGTGGGAAGAAATCAAAATATGTTGTACTGCTGAAGACAACAGATCTGACCTGGTTAAGCTGGGAAGTAGAGCAGCCATGCTGTCAATTTGAGGGACGAAAGAGAGGGGTGAAGAACTCCTGACGAATGGGTCAGAAGGTCTGGCACTGGGTCCAGAGTCCAAGGTTATTCTATATGGTGAGCTTGGAGGAAGGGGAACCAGATTTGTCGAGGCCAGAATGGTGCTATCAAGATGATCGTCCTTTCCAGACTTTGGCTTTCTGTAGAAATTTCGAGATTAGGGGAAGGCATATAGGAGACCCGGGGGCCAATCGTGCACAAGTGCGTCTCTGGGGGCGCCCCCCTGAGGGGGAAGTAGGGCGAAATAGCTTCTGCATTTTGTATTCAAGGGGGATGCAAAAAGGTCGCTGCAAGACTGGCCCCATCTGCGGAAAATCCTTTCCGCTACTTGATTTTTGGGGGACCAGTCGTGAGGCAACAGGATGGCTCTGCTCAATCTGTCCGCTATTACGTTGGATGTCCCCGGGATGTGCGTTGCTATGAGAAAGCGTCTGGTAGACACAGCCCATTGCCAGATTCTCAGGGCCTCTCTGCATAAGGGGTAAGACCTGGTTCCTCCTTGTTTGTTTATGTACCAGACCACCAACATGTTGTCTGTCTGAATTGCAACTGTTCCCAGAGGTAAGTAGTCGTGAAAGTGTTGCAACGCCAGGAACACTGCTCTCAACTCCAGGACATTGATGTGTAGACTGTACTCCATTTTTGACCACTCGCCTTGAACTGTTCTTCCCTGAAAAAGTCCCCCCCACCCTATCAGGGAAGCGTCCGTGGTGACTGTGGCTATGGGGGGGGGGGGACGAACGGGCGGCCTATCGTATGCTCGTGGCTGTTCATCCACCAACGAAGATCGCGCTTGCAAGACTCCATGAGCAGGATGTTGTGTGACAATGGTAGCCGTTGGTAAGACCACTGTGAGAAGAGTAGCCACTGGAGGATCCTCATGTGCATTCTCCCTAGGGGACCGCGATAAGGGTAGCTGCCATCATGCCTAAAACTTTCAAGACCTGTGCAGCGGGGACTCTCTTGTTTTGTAGAAGAGTAGAAATCTGTTCTCTCAAGGCTGAAACTCTTGTTTGGGGAAGCCTGATCAGAGTTAAGGTAGTGTCTAGTTCCACTCCTATGAATGATATATGCTGTGAGGGCGACAAGGCAGATTTTTCGAAGTTCAGCGTTATGCCTAAACGGGAACAGAGATTGATTGTATAGTCCCTGGCTTGCAATAGGTGATGCCTGGTGGTGGCAGTAAGGAGCCAGTCATCTAAGTATGGAAACACCCGGAATCCTAGTCGTCTCAGGTGGGACCCACTACTGCCATGCACCTGGTGAACACCCTGGAGGCTGAGGTGAGGCCAAAGGGCAGAGCTCGAAACTGAAAATGATTGGCTCCCAGCCGGAAGCGCAGGTGATCTCTGGATGCCCTGGCCATTTTTATGTGGTAGTACGCATCCTTGAGATCTATAGAGAACATCTAATAGTTCGTTTGAAGAAACGGATCGATTGTAGTGTGACCATCTGGAATTTCTCCTTCTTCACGAAGGTATTGAGTTTGCTGAGGTCCAGTATCGGCCGCCAGTCCCCTGTTTTCTTTGGAACTAAAAAGAACCTTGAGTAAGTTCCGGATCCTATTTGGTCCGCCGGGACTGGCTGGATGACTCTTTTTTTCTAACAGCCTTTGTATTTCTATGGCTGCCTGATCCCGCAGAGTGGGTGGAACATCTGGGAATCTTTTTTGGGTGTGAGGATTGTTTAAGAGAGGGATGTTGTATCCTCTGGTTATTATGCTTTTTACCCAGGAGTCTGAAGTGAGATTTAGCCAAGCCTCTGGGTATAAAGCCAAGTGACCCCCGACTGCCTCCAGAGTAGGACAGCCGGGCCTCCCTTCAGGAGTGCTGGAAGGGCTTCCCAGGGACGTTATCCCTGTCACCCTGGTTCTGCGTACCCCCTCTGCCGCCTGGGCAGCGTCTTCCATTCCTTCCCCCGCCTCTGGAGGGGTTTTCACTAGGTGTGGATTGGAAAGCTCCCAGAGTCTTCCGGAACCACATTTTTCCACCTCTTTGCCCTCTGGGGTATGGTCTAGAAGGGGCAGAAAAATGGACCCCTACGGCAGACAGGGTCTTTCCTGCTTGCTCACACCTAGTGAGCGTCTCCTTCACTTTGGGCCCTAACAAGGAGGAGCCATCAAAAGGGGCATTAATAAAGGATGACTTGAAGGCTTCCGCAAAGGAGCATAGGCGCATCCAGGATTATCTCCTCAGAGTAATCGCTGAAGCTGCAGCCCTACTCGATCCTTCGGCTGCATACGAAATGAGCCGCATGGATGAGTTAACGATAGAGTTAGGGTACTGAGCTGTGCTGTCACCTTGTCTGAGACAGCAGCATCTGTGGTACCCTGTAGAGTATCTCCCAATTCCTTGAGGAGATCTCTCTGAAGACTGGTAAAATGAGTGAGGTAGTTCAGCGATCGCATGGAAAAAGTCGCTGAACTAAAAATGCGCTTCCTGTACCTGCCCATCGTCCTAGAGTCTTTGTTAGGAGGAAGAACAGAGGAAGATGCCTCAGACATTTCTTTCTTGGTGGCCGCCGCCACCACCATAGCATCAACTGGGACTCCCTTGGTGAGATGCGCTTTATCCTGGGGAGCAGTGATATACTTATTGGGCCTCCGAGGGGTTGGTTCCAAAGTGTCAGGGGACTCCCACGCCCTTCGAGCTATTAAATCAATTAACTCGTCGAAGGGCGGAGTTGCCCAGGAGGTGGAAGGCTGAGCCCCAAAAGACTTCAGCAACACCGACTCATCCTCAGTGGTGGCAAGGGACTGCCAGTCACCCCTCTGTTTGAGAATTTCCAGGATGTCGGCAAACGAGACATCCTCGGAGGAGGACCGTGGGGACCCATCTGACTCATCCAAGTCGGTGTCCGATGTCAATGATTCCTGTGGGGAATCAAGGTGCCTCCTCTTGCATAATCTCTTCCTCGGGACTTCATCAGAGGGAACATCTGGTGAAGCTTCCGAGGAGCAGGGTTCACCCTCTGGGGCTGACTGAGGCTTTGGGTCTCTACGCTTGGTGGGGACCGGCGGTGCAGAGACAGAACACGGACCTTTCGGGGAGGGAGAAGAGGAATCTGAAGATGTGAAGGTCTTACCAGACAAAACCTTCCACATGGCCTCGAAGGCACCGGAGTCCCGGGCCGAGAACTCCACCGGTTCCGAAGAAGACGGTAGCCTCCCCGGGCCCGGAACCACGGGCTCCGATCCAGAGGACGGAGCCGAACTAATCTGCGCCGAGGCACCGAGGGGGAGTCTCGGAACCGAAACTTCGGTTCAACTCTCCCCCCCGGAACTGAGGAGAGGCTGTCGGCTCTGAGTCCCCTTGATGGGTATCGAGGGTGTCGAGGTCAGTTGAGCCGAAAGCACTAAAGAAGGCTTCGGCTCCAGGGGAATCAACAATCATCAGATCCTCGACTCCCAGCTCCGATGACTCGATGGGTCTCGAAGGAGGATCTATGGATGGAACCGGAATAGCTTCAAGCTTCGAAACTAATTGGGACAAAACCGCAATTAGTTTGGATAAGGCCATGTTCTCCATTAGCTTCTGCACCACTCGATCCACTTCGGTGTCTGACAGTGCTCTGGAGGAATGGGTCGAAGAGGTCACAGAGCGAAGGATCGATGAAGGGAGCACCTCTGACACTGGCTCCAAGATCTGGAGCTCGCCCCGAGGCAGCAGCTCGGTGCTTGGCTCCAAGGTCTGTGGAGTTGGCGACCGAATCTTAACAGAGGTACTCGGAGCCGATGACCTGGGCTCAGACACCTTCAAAGACTTCGACCCCGTCGAAGACTTTGATGACTGGTCTGCCTTCTCTAAAGCCTCCTGAAACTCCAGCTTCAGGAGACCCCTCTCAATCAGTTTCCTGCGTCTTTCCATCATCACTCTGCCACTAAACGAGTGGCAGATGGAGCATTCCTCCTGAAGATGGAGAGGGCCTAGACAGTAGACGCAGAAAACATGGTTGTCTGTTATGGACATTTTCTGTCCACATTGGCAACGTTTAAAACCAGACTTGGCTTTCTCTGACATATTCTGATTAAACCAAAATACAGTGTAATACTAATATGTATATATATATATATATATATATATATATATATATATATATATATATATACACACACAGGTAAAATTTTTTTTAACAAGACGTTAACTAGGAAACTTCAGGCAGAAAATTCTGACAGAGCCCTGACAGAAAGATATTGGCCCAAGGCCTAGGAGCAGCCGCTCCCACAAATTCTTAAACACTATTGTAAACTATTTTAAACAACACACACACTACTACTACTAATACTAAGAAAAATCTAATTAGTTTTAAGTTTTTAGAAATATATAGAAAATGTTTTGTATATATAAAAAAGAATACTGGCCCGAGCTCTCACTCGACGATGAGACCTGTTGCAGCGGCAAACTAGATCTGAGGGTTAGCAGGAGAGGATCATGGGATAGGGACTGTGCCTCGAGCTTCTCTTGGATGCAGAGCTTGGAATGTGGCCAACTCGGAACCATGTGTAAGAACAAACGGCGAGATCGAACAACTTCACATCAATAAATTCCAAGACACTTTATTTTAGAAAGTACAGTTGTGTACACTTACCATAAATGTAGATGTTTGAGTGTATTCACTGTTGCAGTCCTAACAAATGGCTTATCCGGCTCCCGTTAGCCCTCAGTCGGCCAGAATACCAAAGGTAAGTAAAAATTATGTCGGTTGTAAAGGACATCAGGGTGTCCGATACAAAAGGAGGCAGCCGACGTTACTTCCTCAGTCTTTCTTGCCATAACAGTCAGGAGCCCTCAGAAAGTAAGGCTTAAATCAAAAACAAATTTGACAAATAACAAATTAAGCCTGTACCTCAGGAAAAAAGAATACGAGAGGACCACAAAAAGGGAGAAGGAGGGAGGGAAACTAGGACTGCAACATTGAATACACTTGAACATCTACATTTATGGTAAGTGTACACAACTGTACTATGTTCATCATGTTTCACTGTTGCAGTCCTAACAAATGGGCTGATTAACAAAGCCCAGAGGAAAAAAGGGGGGAGAACCCAACAGCATCAAGGGTTGGAGATAATGCCCTGCAACACCGCAGTGGCAAACCCCGCCCTGGCTCTGGAAAACAGAGGCAAATTATAATTCTTTGTGAAAGTATGAACAGAAGACCATGTGGAAGCCTCCAAAATGTCTTTAGTAGGGACACCCCTTAGAAAGGCTGCCGAAGTGGAAGCCGCCCTAGCAGAGTGGGTCCTAACCCCTTGAGGCGGAGCTTTGCCATGAAAAGAATACTAAAAAGTAATGCCGTGAGAAATCCATTTAGAAATGGTCTGCTTAGAAATAGCCTTGCCCTGGGCTCCAGGGGCAAAACTGACCAATAACTGTGTTAATTTCCGAAGGTCCTTAGTCCTGTCCAGGTAAAACCTGAGCTGTCTGTGCACATCAGGAGAATGTAGGATCCTTTCACCTCTATTGCGAGGATTAGGAAAGAAGGTAGGAAGGTGTCTGGACTAAGAGTCAGGCTGGAAACCACCTTAGGCATAAAGGAGGGATTAGTTCTTAGAGAGACTATCTGCATGGAAAATAAGAAAAAGCTCCATGGCCATCAAAGCTTGCAGCTCCGAAACCCTCCTTGCTGAAGTTATAGCCGAGAGGAAAGTGGTCTTCTAAGAGAGAAACTTTAAATCTATAGAGGCAGCTGGCTCAAAAGGAGGAAGAGTGAGTTTCTCCAAAACAAAATTAAGATCCCAGGCTGGAGTAGGTGCTCTTCTGGGAGATTTTAGATTGCAAACACCTCTGAGAAACATTTTCATCACGGAATGAGAAAAAATGGGCTGTTCAAGAGAACAATGAGCAGAGATGGCTGAAGGATGGATCTTGATAGAGGAAAAAGAAAGACCACCCTGAAGCAAATCAGCCAGGTATTCCAAGATCAGAAAAAGGATAGGTTGAGAAGCAGACTCCCCTCTAGCCTGCATCCATTCAGCGAACCTTTCCCATTTGCCAGCATAAAATTTCCAAGTGCTAGGCCTCCTGGCCTCCCCTCAGCACGTCAACCACCTGCTGGGAAATGGAGGATGAAAGGGAAGGAGTAATACAAATGAGCCATGCTGCCAAATGGAGAAACTGAAGATGAGGATGTAGAATGTTTCCCCTTTCCTGAACCAAAAGATCTGGCTTCAGAGGAAGATGCCAAGGAGTAAGATGGGAGAGACTACGAAGCAGCGGACACCAATGCTGTCTGGGCCAGTCCAGAGCTATGAGAATAGTCCTTCGATGTTCGTCCCTGATCTTTACTAATACTCTGGGAAGAAGAGGAAGAGGACGGAAGGCGTACACTGATAGCAACGTCCAAGGGAAGGACAGAGCATCCACTTTCCAGGCTCTGCTGTGCTGCTGTCTGGTGCAAAAGAGAATTAGCAGATGGTTGTTTGGGGAGGAGAAAAGACCCACCTGAGGAGTGCCCTAATGTTGAATGATGCTGTAAAAGACTGCTCTGTTCAGCTGCCACTCATGAGGATCCAGGGTTTGCCTGCTCAACTGGTCTGCCAAAACATTGAGCCTTCCTGAAGAAACTGAGCTAGAAGATGCAGGTTCCAGGGATGCTGCCATGGACCAAAGATTCATGCTTTGCCTGCACAGGGGGTAAGAGTGAGTCCTTCCCTGCTTGTTGATGTACAACATGACCTCAGTGTTGTCTGTCCTGACAAGCAGGATCCCTGGAGAAAAAGATGCTTGAAAGCCAGTAAGGCCTGCTGAACTGCAATCAACTCTTTTAGATTTATGTGCAGGTGCATCTGCTGGGCGTTCCAACGGCTCTGTATCCATCTGCCATCCAGGTGTGCTCCCCAGGCGTAGTCCGAGGCGTCTGTAGTCAGAACCTGAGTTGCAAGAGGTGTGCGAAAAGGCATGCTTTTGTTTTGTAGACAGGCTGTTGCCCACCACAGAAACTCCGTCTGCAGAGATGGAAGCAGAGGAATCATCATATACAGGTCCTCTGAGTTTGACACCAAATGTTCTTGCGGTACCATTGCAATTTCCTCATATGCAGTCTTTCATATGGAATCATGAGAATACAAGATGCCATGAATCCCAGAGCTTGCAGGTATTTCCTTGCAGGGAGCTGGGTCAGGCTTGCCAAGTCCTTGAAGTAAACTGAAAGAGTTGTCTGCTTCTCCTGGGTGAGATATATCATCTGGGAGGCTGTGTTCAGACTCGCTCCCAAGAATGTTATCTCCTTGGCATCATTTTCGATTTTTCCACATTGAGAGTGTAACCCAGGGAAGAGAGAAGAGTCTTTACGAATTTCAGATCCTTTAATAGCTGTTCTTGAGAACTTGCTTGAATCAGACAGTCGTCCAAGTACAGGTAAATCTGAATTTTCTTCTGCCTGCAAAAAGCAATGACTGGGGCCAGGCACTTTGTGAAGACTCTGGGAGCAGTAGATAAGCCAAAGGGCAGCACAGAGAATTGGTAATATTGCTCACCCACTCTGAAACGAAGGTACTACCTGCAACTTTCCCTGACAGGAATGTGCAGATAAGCCTCTGAGATACAAGGTTACCAGACAGGAATCCTTTTATAGAAGTGGGAGCAACTGATGTAGAGTGAGCATTTTGAACTTTGGAATTACTAGAAGAGAGTTCAGAATGGAATGATACAGGATAGGACGCCAGGTGCCTTCTTTTTTTGGAACCAGGAAAAGCCTGGAATAAAAGCCTTGGCCTACCTGCTGAGCAGGGACTGATTCTATTGCCCCCAGATGAGACAGACAAAATTTGTTTTTCTACTTCTGCCCTTTGGTTTGGAGAAACATCCGGGAATCCCTTGGTAGCTGGAAAGGTGCGGAAAGAAAACTTGTGCCCTAGGGACACTGCTCTGAGCACCCATTTGTCATCTGTGATAGTGGCCCAGACATCCGCAAAAAGGGCCAACCTTCCCCCTAAAGGACTCTCCCAGCAAGCAAGAAAAGGCAGAAGTTGTAAAAAGTCATTTAGAGTGTTCTGACTGAGATGCAAGTTTGGAGCTTCCCCCTTTAGAAGTGGAAGGCTGCCAACGCCTAAACCTTTGAGAGGCAGCCCCCTGCCCCCTAGAAGATTTGTAACCTCTAGTCCTGGAACGGTTCTGTCTGCTGGTATCAGGAAAGGTCCAACTCTTGGAAGGGTAATTCCTGCTAAAGCGAAGGGGTTGAACTTACAGAAAATCCTTAACAGTTTGCATGGCCTTGGCCTTATCCTCCATCTTCTTCAGTACCTCCTCTGCTTTGCTGCCGAAAAGACTGTCTTTATGCAAAGGCACATCTAAAAGCTTAGCCTTGACAGGCTCTGGAAGAGGCTGTTCTCTGTGCTAAGTGTGCCTTCTGATAACAGATCCAGTAGCCGTAGCCTTGCTGGAGGCCTCAAGAATATCAAAACCACAATGCAAAGAATGCTTATTGACCATACTGGCTGAATTCAGTAAATCATGCATGTCTTTACTCTCCACCAAAAGAGGTACACTTACTATCCTAGACTTAATAGTCTCCAAGGTGTGCTGCTGGTACTTCAGCATATGAAAAAGACAACTGGTAGCCCTAATAGCTAGGGTGGCAGAGGTATAAACCTTCTTACCCCACCCTAGCTAGGTTCCTAGACTCCCTGTCAGAAGGAACAAGATTCCTGGTAACAGTGGCCTTAACCCCTTTGGGGCTCTGAGAAATAACCTCTGGATCAGCCAACGGATTCCTGAAAAGAAACAGATGAGAATTAGGGACTCTGTAGTACCTGTCAGGTTTCCTGGGAGCAGGAGGAACTGAATTTCGAGACAAGAAAGTTTCCAGAAAATCATCATCAACAACTTCCAACACAGGGGGAATAGCAAGAGGCCTATGCTGAGGTAAATCCAGAAACTCCATAATCCATTTCTTGGATTGGGGATAATCCTGACCTTCCCATTTAAAATGTTCTCTGAGGGTATTTAAATTATCACCACAAGAGAAACCCTCTGGAGAAGAGGCCAAAGGGACGGACTCCTCTGCATCTGAATCCTCAAAAGGAGAAAAAGCCTGAGAAAATTCCTCTTCATCAGCAGAAATTCTGGAAGAATCAGAACCTGAGCAGGACAAAGCCTCAGGGGAAACATCACTACTCCTTTTAGAAGGAAGAGGCTGAGAACTCTTAAGAGTCAACAAATCATTAGCCATTTTAACCATTTAGGATTAAGGGGAACGAGAAGAAGCTGGAACCTGCCTTTTCACAGGCTTACAAATGGAAGATTTACCTGCAAGCCTGAAGGATTTGGAAGGCCTGGCAACCGCCAAAGTTGTAGCAGAGGTTTAAGGAAGAAGTTTGCTGTCAGAACGCAAAACTAAGGCCTCGGATACCGGAGTCACCTTAGCGGCTCCGGCTCCAGCAGAAGAGGCGACCGGCAACAGGTCGGAAGGCAAAACAGAGGCTGAAGGCCTAAGGGACTCTGACTCGATCAAGGCCTGCGGTTGTCCATCAGCAGACTGCAAAGGCGTTTCACTGGCTACCGCATGACTGACTACCAACTTAACCTCATCCGAGGACTTAGCTTTCTGAGGCCTGTTGTGGTCCTTATTCCTTACGTTTCTTCTGAACATCCGAAGCCTGAAGACCGGCGGACGCCATACCAATGAACTTAGGCCAAACTCCAAAATGCCTAGCCAAAGTCTTAACCAGATGACGGATAGTATGCGGATTAAAGGAGGCACAGAGATCACACTTTGGAATGTCGTGGTCAAGGCCTAAACAAATAATGCAATAGGAATGAAAATCTCTATGGGGAGTCTGCTTTCCACATGTAAGGCAATCACTAACTTTTTCTGACATTCGTTAAGGCAAGAAAAGAGGATTCCCAATGGGGTACTTAGCTGTAGTAGACTTCAACTCTTGTAATCGGAAACCAACAAAGGTAAACTGCCAACCGGCACTCGTGCATGAAACGCTTCTGCTTCGGGCTCCGCGGCAAGAAAGACTGAGGAAGTGACGTCGGCTGCCTCCTTTTGTATCGGACGCCCTGACGTCCTTTACAACTGATGGCAACTGACAGCATTTTTACTTACCTTTGGTACTCTGGCCGACTGAGGGCTACCGGGAGCCGGATAACCCATTTGTAGGACTGCAACAGTGAAACACGATGAACATCTACAAAAAGGTGAGAATAAAAAAAATTAGATAAGTTCAAAACCTATTATGTATGTTGTATAATCAGCTGACAACTAGTATAAACATAAGTATCCCGCATCTTTAAGTTATAAATCTAAAACTATGAAAAGACTTGTATTGCATATAAATATTGCCATTGTATTGATACTAGTTCACAAGAACATATTAAATCAAACATGCTTTCAAATTTCTATTAGTATAAGCAAACCTTCTTAACTTCATTTAAAAAACATATGTTAGTACATTGAGAAAAGGTCATTGACCACATAAAAAAAGTCTTAAAATAACTTTCTCAAGGTTGCATATGGAAATGACTGTCAGAATTTCTATTTTCATTAGGATAATTCTTGAAGATTAAACATAGAAGTAATGTTTAGAGTTTATAATCCTAATAATGTTTACAGTGCTAATAATGTCTACATATCAATGAAAATTGTATACCACTATAATCTATACAACTTGCATCATAAAATATATTGTGAACATCTCAAATGACTCGCAATGTATCTTTTGATATTACTAGTAATTCTACATAAAATAACTCTGTGTTCATTACTAATGTATTACATACCGAGGCTCTTATTAACATGCTAATTGATGAAAAATGAAATATTTTGGTGGAGGTTTTTTTGGAGTTAAAATATGGATAAAATACAACTGAAATATAACTTGAGAATGACCATAGAGGAAGCTATGATTATTCAGAACGTGAGGCATATTAATACCCTTGTTTGGCAAATTTTGAGACATACTGCTTCATCATATTTGCATAAGGATAAACCTTTTTCCTGTATTTTACACTGCTACAGTAAAGCATTCTCATACACAGAACATATAAAATTTTGTCAGCAATATTCCTTATCAGTAGACTGAGTTTTACAAATACATATGCCCACAACATGTATGAATAAATATCAAAAACAAGAGAAAAATCATACATAGTTATTTCTACAGTTTGTTCAAACTTCAAAACATAATTGTGCACCTTCACTCTAGTAAGTGAGATCCAGGCAAGATATTAATTTATAAGATTATACATAAAAACTAGATGTAAACGGCCAAAAGGCAATCTACAACATTCTTATTTATAAATATCTAAGACAATATTTTCATTAGAAGCCAACTAATTTTAACGTCAATATTCTAGATGTCTACTTCCCATATATAAACTTACAGCCCTGAATACTTAATGACCTAAAAAGATCAAAAATCTTGTCTCATATAAAGATCGCAATGTGAAAAAAGAATGTAAAATGAAGCACTCTTCCTATCCTGACTTGCTTCTACAAGACAAATGTATTCCTGTTACCCTTATGAAGTGGTACATAAGACAATTCGGAAAAGCAACACATCTCCTTATAGTACAGAAATGATTTTGGTCTACCCCTGAAAAATTACAGCTAATGGCTCCAAGAAAGTAACATTTAAATATCTTAAAAAAATCATGACATTGGCTAATGGTTAGCCCAATCAATTTGTTGCTTCAAATCATGTTATAGTTAACCATATTGTGTTAAAAATATGAAATTTTAAAATTAAACTGGGTATGAATACACAATTACCAGACAAAAAAATGGATTTAAAAATGTAGAATAAAAAATTCAAATATAAGAACATGTACCAAACATAACCATTGTTTATAATTTATCTGCCCTTTCTTTTAATACTGATTTTAAAGAAATGCAATCATTCAGACCTGGTGGAAATGTAGCTGCTAATCATAGCTGCCACTGCAATTCTTTTTTACTCAGTATATTTTTCCAATCACCCCCCCCCCCCCCTTTAGTTCTATGTGTATAATTTCCAGAATGCCAAATCTGAAATGTAAAAACTCTTGGCATGTTTTGGAATCTATAAAGGGCATTTGTTTCTTTCTTGTTTTTATATCATTGTTGTGTTCATAGATTCTATTTTTAAGGGCTCATTCTGTCTTGCCCACATAGAATCCTTTACATGTCTCACAATAGCAAGATAAACAACCCTTTCTGTAAAAATTACCTTTCATGAATTTTAATTTGCTCCCCATATGGTGACCCAATGTAATGTCACTGTTTTTAGTAATGTAAGAACATTGTGAACATCTATCACAAGGTTTAGTTCCTTCACTGGAAAACTTACTGCTACCCGTTTTATTCTCCATTAATAATGATGTCATGTTTCTAGCCACTTTGTTAATAAAAATGGGCTTATTTCCCACAACTCTATTTACATCTCTGTTGATTTTGAATATGTTCCACTTTTTTGATATAATTTCTTTTACTTCTTTAGAAATTGGACTGCACTGCATAATGTATGTCTTTTCAAAATTGTTGGACAAACTATTATCTGTATGTTGATCCTGCAAATTAGTACCTAGTAAAGGCCTGTATCTTTTTCCCCATTCTTTTAATACCCCTTCCAGAATGTCTTCCACTAATTTCCTAGGGGTGGTGCTGCGGTAGCATTGTCGCCTCACAGTTTGACGTTGCACATTCGATTCTCAGACAGAGCGTCTTCTGTGTGTCGACATGCGTGAATGGGCGTTCCTTCATTGAAGGTTGTGCGTTAGGCCCGGCAAGCCAGCACGTAAAAATCTACTGCCAATCATTAGCGGACTGGAGTTCCGCTGTGGCGACCCCTAACCAGGAAAAGCCGAAAGACAGTTTATTCACTCTCCAAAATCATTTTTGTTAGTTGGCTGAATTCGTTTTCAACATCACTATATAGTGACGTCATATGAGCTATTTTAATAGCCTGTCCTTTGACCAGGCTTTTCTTTTGTGTGATGGAATGGCAGCTGGAGAAATAAAGGTAGGCATTATAAAAAGTACTTTTCATATATATGCTAGATTGGAATCCACTGTTTGAATGAAAAATGCTAATGCCCAAATAATGAATACTGTGTTGGTTAAATTCATAAGTGAATTCTAAAAATGTTATTCTATAATTAAAGGTATTAACTCTGTACTACCTTGCCATAAAATAAAAATATCATTCAAATATCAGATGTATAACTTAATATACTGTTGATAATCACTTTGAAAGACATATTTGGATTCCCATCCAAGTAGTACTATATTGGCATATACTGGTATTCAGGCTGCGCCCATGGCCACTCCTTTTAGTTGTTGAAAATACTGGCCTTCAAAATAGATGAAATTGTTTTCTAATATTAATGCCATTAGTTCACTGATGGTACATATTTGGTCATGGGAAAAGCCTGAACAGGCTAGTAAGGTCTCTTCAAACATTTCTAATCCTTCCTCTTCCTACAAGAAAATAAATCTTTAACATCTATTATCAGGAATATTAAATATCATGTCCAAATATCTTGTTTCAGTTGTCCTAGGAATTCCCAAGAATCTTTTACAAGGTGTTTAGCCTTTTCTACCGCTGGTTTGACTATTTTGTCAATATATATATATATATATATATATATATATATATATATATATATATATATATATATATATATATATATATATATAGCTATGTCTTGTGTTTTAGACTCTCCAGCTGCCACAATAGGCCTGAATGGTGGTTCTACAATATTTTTGTGCATCTTGGGAATACCGAATATAGTGGGAACCATAGGCTGTGTGTTAACCAAGTAATGATGTACATCTGGATTTATACGCTGGTCTAATAAGTATTCCTCTAGACATCTGTATGTTATATTAATTTGATTTTTAGAAACCTGCGGATAATTTTGCTCACTGAATAAGATATCTTACAAAATATTTAAATATTCCATAGTGTTATACAACACTATTCCACCTCCCTTGTCGGGAGTCATAACACGTATATTATTATCTTTTCTTAATTTACACACAACAGCATATTCGTCTTTATTCAAGTTTCTAAAGAAGCCTTTCTTTTGGGCCCACAGACTACAGACATCTTCTGTTACTGTTTTGCCACACACATCCAGTAAGGGATGTAATGGGAGGGGGGGGTTAAAGGTACTATTTTTTCTTAAAATCATTTGATTCTGTACCCTAACATAGCCGGGTCCTTCTGTGGATTGTGAAAAAAAGACACTTAAATTTAATTTTCTAATATACATATAAAAATCAATTATACTATTGGCTAGGTCAGGAGTCTTGGTAGGAATATACTTGAAAACTTTAACAAATAAGGAAAAATATTCTCTTGTAATGACATTATCAGTATAGTTATATATTTTAAAACCTTGGCATTCATGCACAATTCCTGTTTCACTAGTCATGTACTGAAAGGAATTCTCTATGCTTAATATCTCCTTCTCCCCCTCCCTCTGTATGGGCTCCCCCCTTTGCACCTGTCCGACATAATTGGATGCTACATACTTGTTCTCTGTAGTCCTATTTGCTAACCTTTCTGAGCGACTGAGAGTAGGAAAATCCTCTTGGGAGAATTCAGTATCTTGCCTACCTTCATAAATAACATCCTCACCTGTTAAATCTATACTGGTATAATAATTATCCCTTTGCATCTCATAGGGGGAACGTTTGTCTCTTAATAAATGGTTAGTAGGATATACTTTATTGGTCTGGCGTTTGGTATCTCTTTTTAGCTTTCTTTTCTTTTTTAAAAATAAAGCATTACACCTTCTTTCTACTTTAAAATGACTTTTTCATACAAGTCTTCATACTGAGTAAACAAGTCAGGTAATATTTTGTTGTTTAAACTATCCAATTTATCACTTAACCTTTCCTTCATAAATCACGTATAACACTTGTCATCATAAAGCAAACCAAAAGGAAATTTACAAATACGTTACCCTTGAGGCATCACTTTCACATTAATACACTCTTGCAGATATGCAACTTCCACTTATGTGCTCTTAAACTTAAACAGCTGTTTTGCGAAGGTGAAAATCATATCCTTCAAAGAGTTAAAAGACATTTGTTCTTCCACTCTCACCTTCCCTTACATTAGAAGTACAATGTTTTTGAAAACTGAAGGCTTTTTGTTTTAAAGAATCAAAATTTTACTTATCATGAATACCAGTCCTAGGACTGGCTAAAGTCCTACTGTTGTGTACGGGCTGATAGGAAGCGCCAGTATCACCATGAAGAAAAGGCTTGTTGTTAAAACAATTATTTTGCACAGCACCTGGTTTATTGAATGCATCAGAATCCAAATGCTGTTCCCCTGAATTCGCAAATTGACTGGTACCAACGTTGGCATCTTCTCTATCTTGGGAAAAACCACCATGATGTATCTCTGCCTCCACGATAATGTCACCACGCCTATTGCCTTGTCAGCTCATGATTCCTGGTGTCTCTGACTCTATGATTATGTCATCAGGCTTTCCCCCCTAGTCGAGTCACGTTTCCTTGCTGTTTAGTGGAATTCCACTGATGAAATTTTGTAGTATTACAACACACAGTGCCAGAAACACCAAAACACTACAATGAGATGACATAGGGTCAGATGTTCGATTAACTTTGTAATTTCCCCTTTGAGCAAGGCCACATCTTCTTTTAGCTGGGAAATCTCTGTCTCCTGCTCTGAAGGAGGAATAGGTGGTGAATCAAACATATCCAAAGGGCCCATTGCAGCCAGTTACACCAAGTCACTAAGCAGCCAAAAAAGATGCATTAAGCAATGTAAAAAAACAATAAAATAATAAAAAATGCACAAAGGCTGTGTAAAGACTCTTCCTTTAATGAATATAGTAACATTGAGCACTTCTGTCTCTTTAATATGAAGAAATTGAAGAGAGACTCTACAGAATTCCGTAAAGGCTTTGATTTTTCATGGCCTAGAAATAACCAGCCAATAGAAGCCACTGTAGGCAGTTCTAGTGATCTAGGACATCCAAGTGCGGCAGCAGATAATCAGGAAGGAGATGCCCTTGACGTGAGAGATCATAGGGTGAACGTCCTAATGACAAAGAACAGCTACATGCTTCTGCACATGGTTGTAGCTGGTGGATCCGGCCCGAATACAACTACTAGCTGTAAGTTGAATGTTACTGGAAATGTTAGAAAGAGAATTGAGGTTAATCAGGATGCCTCTACTGACAATCCCAGCAGTGAAATGGTTGTAAGACCAAAAACGCATCTTAATGCCTCTACTGACAATCCCAGCAGTGAAATGGTCGTAAGACCAAAAACACATCTTAAAGCAAGAATGGATATTAGTAGAACTATTCCTTCTACCTTGAAAGGAATTCAACCTGCAAGCTTGTTTTTTTGACCGAAGCTTTACCCATCTGGCAAGAGAAATGGATGGGGCATTCGCAGAGTCAAAAACAAAGGAACAGGATGAACTCAGACAATTCGGTCAAACAGAAAAGACCAGAGACAAGGAGTCAGAGGCAAGTGGTTTAGTTTTTAATTTGTCTATGTTCACTTTGACTGATGAACAGCTTGCTGTTTTGAATAAGGGTTTATCTTTTATACCCGCTGTGATAACTGACTTAGTGACTTAGTGAGTACTCTCTTGGAATTGAAATTATTTACAAGGAATGTTATGTTAAATGCAATTTTTCCCAAAGAGACTCCAGTATGCTGCTCTTTTAAAAAAACTAGCGTTTTTACACCAGATCTTTTACCAGCCTTAGAGGCGTTCATTAATTTGTGTGAAGATGACATAGGGGAATGTATTGACTCCCAACAGAAAGGAGCTACCTTCGTTAATCTGAATTTTCCAAATAAGCGTTTAATCAACAAACTAAAGAAAAAATGATGAAGTCCACGTTTTAGTGGATGAAAGCGCTTAATCGTTGTAAATTGTTGTGCAATAAAGTATGGCTTTTATTTTTCGCCTTTTGGTTCTTCCTGGTCATCTCCATAGACTTTTAAGTGTTTATTTTATTTCATTTCTTCTTTAGTTAATCTGAATTTTGATGAATCTGAGGCACTGAGTCAACTAATTATAGCAGAGCATTTGGTCAGTACACCAGCAGACAAAGGAGGGAGGGATAGTTGTATTAGATAAATCAAACTATTTGGATAAAAGGTTTAGCATGCTAAGTGATACAGATGTCTATATGAAGTTGCAAAGATTTCAAGTGACAGGAATTATTAATAGAATTAATTTTTATTTGTATGAGCTTTTGATGACAGGGCAGACTTTGCACTGTATACATATTTTACTGTCGAGAACCCTACAATACCTATAATTTATGGTTTATCGAAAATACACAAGGACAAAAAGGACTCCCCATATCGACCTACAGTTGCAGGTAGAGGTTGGCTGACAAAGCCACTTTCTATCTATGTTGAAAAACAACTAAGATCGGTTTTAGACACTATAACAACGGTCTTAAAGGACACTAAACAGTTCTTACAGGATTTATATGCATGGTCAGTGGACTATATTGGCATAGAAGATGTTTTGTTTGTGACATTAGGCATCAACTCACTTTTTACCGTCATCCCGAATGATGAAGGGATAGATGTTAGATTGTTTCTTCTTTCTAATAGTAATGTTTCTAATTTGAAAGTGACAACACTATGTGCACTCCTGGAATTGATACTAGAAAATAATGTATTTATTTTTGAATCAGATTATTTTCTACAGAAAGTGGGAGCTGCTATGGGGACAGCGTGTGTGAACACATATGTTAATATCATGCTCGCACACTGGAAGAACCTATCTGATTTTACTGATGAACGGTATATTGAATATGTCAAGTTCTACAAACGATTTGTGGATGACATTTTTTTTTGTTTGGCATGGGCCCTTTGAATTGCTATTGGATTTTGTGAAATATCTGGAGAATACAACCTCCTTTCTATTGTTCAGCATGCATCACTCTACAGTGAGTATATATTTTTTGGATATGTCTGTATACAAGGACATGCTTGGGCATTTATCTACCAGCATGTAAACATGGTATGTGATGTAGTGAGGAAAAATTGGCCGATACTTTTGACAGACCTCAGCCTAAGCAAGATTATAGGTTCCCAACCACAGTTTGCTTTTAAAAATAATAAAACACTTAAGCAGCTTCTGTGTTATAAACAAACTTTCTACAATAGAAAATATTCAGAAAGGAAGGGTACATATCCATGCAGGTCATGCAGTGCATGCAAGTATACTTGGTCAGTCAATTTTACAGTTCAACCTAGGTCACTAAGAAACTTTGAGTTTAACTTCTATGCTGATTGCACAGACAGAAATATAATCTATCTGGCAAACTGTGGGTCTTGTGAAAGTTTTTTTTATGTAGGAAAGACTAACCGAACTTTGAAAGAAAGGGTCTTGGAACATGTAAATGACATCCATAACGGAAAGTTATGCAATTATGCATTAGCTAAGCATGTGTCTGAATTTGGTGAATCCCACCACTTTTAAGTTCCTGTTCTTGCAAAAAGTTGATAACTTAAGGGAAGGGGAGGGGACATGGTGAATGACACAGAATGTGCTGAGCTAAGATGGATTTTAAATTTATCCAGGTCTTAATAATGCTGTCTCTTTAAAATCAGTATTAAAGAAGAGGGGATTACTTCATTGATTTTATCATGTGATTACGTGTTTGAATTCTGATTGGTTAGTATGGTGCATTTAAGAATTTTTAATGTGAAATATTTTTATGTTATGGTCTGAAGAAGTGGGTTTTCCATGAAAGCGCTTACTATTTAGTTAATAAATTGATCTAGCATCAGCCTTGGTGAACTTCTGTTATATTATTTAACATATCTGAACCCCCAGAGTCAACCAAGCCACAAAAGAGAAAAAAAGAAAACTGGCACCAACAGTAATGTCATTTAGATACAAATCATTTGACTAACTTCAAAATTTCATGTGTAAGAATATACAGACCAAACTAATGCTTCAGTCTTCGCAAAGTGACAGTAAACACTAAAGGAGAAACTACACCCCCACTGATACATTTGTACACTGAAGTTCCTTAAGCAAAAACATTAAGTGGGAAGAACCACTCATGAGCTTCAACAGCTTCATTTGAATCAACTGCCAAGTGCAAGTAATGGGGGGAAAAAAGTCAATTTGTGATATTAACTGAGAACCTATGCCCCACAATAACACACAAGACCAAATTGTCTCAGAACCAGACAAGTTATCAAGATAAAAAAAAAAGAAGTTATGTCTTACCATAACGTTCCATCTGAGTTGTTGATCTTCTTCCATTCATCACTGATGGGTATGGTTCCTAACCCTCGGAACAGAGTCGGCCAAATACCAAGCTAGCGTACACTAAACTCTCGAGCCATGCTATTACCCACAACGCTCTTCATCCCATACCTCAGATCGAGTTTGCAGAACATATAGTAGAAACATATATTAGAAACAGAAATAAAGGCAGAGGCCATCTCTGTGCAAAAAACCCTAACACACCACAATGACCTGAAGATCTGCCAGGAGCCCTTGGCGGGGGAAGGTGGGAGGGTGTGATGAATGGAAGATCATCAAAAACTCAAATGGAACGTTATGGTAAGACGTAACTTCTTTATCTGAAGTTGTTAATCTTTTTCCATTCCTCAATGATGGGACTGTGTCCCTAGCTACTACAGAATCTGGATGGCCCTCATGGAAGAACATTCCGGAGTACCATAGAGCCAAAGGCAGCTTTTTCCCCGGAGATCAGATCCAATTTGTAATGTTTGATAAAGGTATGGGGATTTAGCCCAAGTGGCGGCTGCACAAATATCCATGGAAGCCCTAGCATGAAAGGCGACAGAAGCGGCCACAGCTCTAGTGGAATGAGGTTTAATGCGGCCAGGAGCCGATTCCTCCTCCAGAGGATAAACAAAGGAGATGTAATCCCTAAGCCATTTAGACAAGATAACCTTAGACACTGCCGATCCCATTCTAGAGCCCGCAAAGGCAACAAAAAGCTGATCTGACTTATGAAATGACTTTGTCCTGTCCAAATAAAAACGTAACTGTGGACATCCAAGGAATGGAGACAGTATTCCCCTTTGTTGGTATAATTAGGGAAAACACGGGCAACTCAATGGACTCATTAATAGAGAATTCCAAAACCACCTTGAGTAAGAAAGTGGGATTGGTGCGAAGTGATACTCTGTCCTTATGGAAAATCAAATAAGGGCTCTTAATGCATAATGATTGCAGCTCTGATACACATCTGGCTGAAGTAACCGCCATCAGAAACAAGGTCTTCCAGGACAGAAATTTCACATCACAGGTTGCAGCCGACTCAAAGGGAGGTAGAGCCAATGTTTGAAGCACCCTAGACAGATTCCATGATGCCACAGGTTGCCTAATGGGAGGTCTAGAATGAAAAATCCCCATCAAGAAGGTCTTACACAGATGAGAAGATATAATAGGAATTCCGTCTGAACCATCATGGAAATTGGAGATGGCAGCTACATGCACCCGAATCGTGGATGTAGAAGCTCCATTAAGGAAAAGATCAGTCAGGTATTGAAGAACCGTACTGGAACAGAGACAGGATCCAGAGACAGCTCTTGTGACCACAAGGAAAAGCATTTCCACTTGTCCTTAAAAAGTTTTCTGGTAGAAGGTTTATGGGAGGCCAAAATAATATTTCGTACCACAGAAGAGAGTGATTCAAGCCTGGCTACTAACGGAAGTGGAGCAACCAAGCTGTCAGTTTGAGCGTGGTCAGATTTGGAGACAACACTTGGGGGTGAGAAATGAGATCCTGACGGAAGTCCAGGATCCAAGGAGGTTGGAGCAGGTGTGGCTGAAGGAAGGGGAACCAAACCTGTCGAGGCCAGAACAGAGCAATGATAATCATTCTGTTTCTCAACCGAGTAGCTTTCCTTAAGACCAAAGGTATCAAGGGGATGGGAGAATAAGTGTACAGGAGACCCACGGGTCAATCGTGAGTCAGAGCATCTCTTGTGGACTCCCCGTGTGGAGGAAAGAGGGCAAAGTAGCTGCTGCACTTCATATTGGAGGGGGAGGCAAACAGATCGCAGCAAGGCCGGCCCCAGCGGCTGAAAATTTCCTCCGCCACTCTCGGGTTGAGAGACCACTCATGAGGAAGCAGGATGCATCTGCTCAGCCTGTCCGCAATCACGCTGGAACTCCCCGGGATGTGTGTAACAATCAGGAAATGGTTGGAAGCTATCGCCCACTGCCAAATTCTCATAGCTTCGTGGCAAAGAGGGTAAGATCTGGTCCCTCCCTGCTTGCTGATGTACCAGACCAAAGACATGTTGTCGGACTGGATAGCAATCGGTCCAAGAGGAAGAGGAGGATGGAGAGCTTGTAACACCAGTAACACAGCTCTGAGCTCTAGAACGCTGACATGTAAGTCGACGTCTAGAGGAGACCATGTGCCTTGAACAGATTTACCCTGAAAGTGGCCCCCCACCCCATCAGGGAAGCATCCGTAGTCACCATAGTGTTGGGCTGAAGAGGTTGAAAGGGGCGACACCAAAGATTTTCGTCATTCTCATCCACCAGAGAAGATCCTGTTTGCAGAGATCGGTGATGAGGATTAGTGTGTTCAAGGGGTGATGATTGTGTATCCATTGAGTTTGAAGAAACCACTGTAACAGGCGCATATGAAGTCTGGCCAATGAAACAATGGGAATGGCTGCCGCCATGGAACTCAGAGCCTGCAGAACTTCTCTTGCAGACACTTTCCTGCGGTTGAGTATCACTTGCACTTGTGTTCTCAGTCTTAAGAGCCTGTGATGAGGAAGAGATATTAGGCCGAGCTGAGTGTTGAACATAGCCCCTATGAATTCCAGTTGTTGTGAGGGCTGAAGGTTTGATTTTCCCAATTGATAGTAATACCCAGAGACTCCGCCAGAGACAGAGTGTAGTGAAGAGCCCTGGTCAGTAGACGCTCGGTGGGGGCGGAGAGGAGCCAATCGTCCGGATAAGGAAACACCTGGAATCTGTGAAGTCTCAAGTGAGCTGTCACCACTGCTAGACATTTCGTGAACATTCTGGGGGCTGTCGAGAGACCGAAAGGCAGGGCTCTGAATTGAAAATGATTGGCTCCCAGCCAGAAGCACAGAAGTCTCCTGGAGCATTTGTCCATTTTGATGTGGTAATACGCATCCCGGAGATCTAGAGAGCACATCCACACACCTTCCCAAAGGAATGGAAGGATGGATTAAATAGTGACCATGCGGAACTTGGTCTGTATGAGTGACTCATTCAAACGACTGAGATCCAAGATGGGTCTCCAGTTCCCCGTCTTTTTTGGCACCAAAGAGAGTCTGGAGTAGAACCCTAATCCGCATTGATCTGGGGGGACCTGTTGGATGACTCGCTTTAGAAGAAGCTTCTTGATTTCGGAAGCTGCCTCCTCCCTTTGACTGGGTGGTACGTCGGAAAGGGAGAATTGAGGTCTTGAAAAGGATTTGAGGGGAATGGGATAGCCTCTAGTGATAATTCTCTGCACCCATAGATCGTCGGTAATGGAGGACTGCTGTTTGGTGTAGAGAGAAACGTGCCTCGACTTCTTCCAGAGGAAAGCAATCGGGCAACACTTCAGGAGCGCTGATAAGGTCTACCGGAAAAAATTTCTGGAGCCCTGATTCCGGTAACCCTCTCTGCCCCTAAAGGGGCATCTTCCACCGTCGGTCCCCCCCTCGGCCTCTGGAGGAGTCCTCGCCACGTGCATCACGAAAGAAACCTTGCGACTTCTTGTGCCACAACTTTCCACTCCTCTGCTTCCTGGAGAAGGAATGCTGAGGTTTGGAAAAGCGCAGGCCCACGGCAGACAAGGTCTTTCCGTCCTGCTCGCACCTGGCCAAAGTATCCTTGACCTTAGAACCAAAGAGCATGGAGGGCTCAATAGGGGTGTTCAAAAAGGAAGACTTGAAGGAATCCGGTAGGTCAGAAATGTGCATCCAGGCATGACGTCTGACAACCATGCCAGCACCTGCTGCTCTAGCTGCTCCTTCGGTTGCGTGGGAGAGCAACCTCATGGAGGAATTCGAAATCGCTTCAAGAATGGCAAGTTGGGAAGCCACTTTGTCACGTGCTCCATCCGACACTCGACCCGCGAGGCTACCAGAGAGTTCGGAAATAAGGTCTCTCTGGAGTCTCGTAAAGTGTGCCAGGAAATTCAGAGAATGCACGGCAAAGGTCGCTGCAGCAAAAACTCGCTTCCCTAACCTGTCCACTGCCCAGGACTCCCTGTTGGGTGGGTGAACACCAGGACTCTCATCCACCAGGTCCTTTTTTGTGGCCGCCACCACCACAGCATCTACTGGCAAGCCTTTTGACCAATGGGGTTGATCCTCTGGAAGAGAAAGTACCTTGTCTGATCTCCTGGGGATAGCCTCTACTGAATCCGGACTCTTCCCCGCTCGCTGCACGATGAATTTAACCAACTCATCTGCAGGAGGTGTCACCCAGGAAGTAG
The DNA here is from genome assembly GCF_019279795.1 of Protopterus annectens. Lineage (NCBI taxonomy): Eukaryota > Metazoa > Chordata > Ceratodontiformes > Protopteridae > Protopterus > Protopterus annectens. The sequence continues at coordinate 184,182,607 of NC_056747.1, read as the reverse complement.
TGGGCCAGGAGCGGAAAGCTTGTAGGAATACGGATTCCTCCAGGGAAGGGGTGGAAAATTTTCAGTCACCTCGCTGTCTCAATCTCCAAGATATCCCCAAAGGAAACATCATTGGGGGGGGGGGTCTAGGGGAACCTTCTCTATCATCGTAATCCGTATCCTCAGTAAGGGACTCTTCAGGTGAGTCCATGTGTTTTCTTCTGCACATACTCTTCCGAGGGGGCTCTTCGCTGGGGATGTCCTAACAGACCTCTGAAAGGGGAGTGCTTTGGATTAGTGGTCCCCTGCTAAGGGCCGGCGATGGCCGAGTTGGGGGGAACCAAAGGCAGAGCTGAAGGACGGGGATTGCTAGCAGTCAGCGCCCTTTCCATAATCCAGAAGGCAGGCCCACCCGAAGAGGACTGAATTGGAACTGGGGTCACACCCCGCTCCGAACGGCCCACCTCAGAGACTGGAGTTTGAGAAGAGTTTGGTGCAGATATAACTCATGGACCCGACACGGGAACTGAAAGGACAGTCTGTGCCGGGGCCAGAACAGAGTATTCCACCCCTAAAGCAAGGGGATGAGTAAGGTGGGATGCTGTCGGAACTGACACCCACCAGGGCTTAGATGCTTCAGGCATCACAGTAGTCGGTGCCGAAGGAAGGGGTCCAGTTGAAAGCAACGGGCAAGGGGGCCTTGGAACCGAAGGATCCCCACAGGAGACTACAAAGGAGTCGAAGTAGGAAAAATCCCAACACCCGGAGCGGAACAGGGTCTGGAGATTCCCCTTGCAGTCAGTACCTGATCAACGAAACGAACAATGTCTATTTCAGAAATGCTCCTGGCAGACATAACTGATATCCCGGAAGGGGATTCAGGCTGGTCTGGGAAGGGACTGTAGGCTTGTCCCGCAAACGGATCCACAGAAAATGAATACCTGGTCCATGGTAAGGAACTCAACGGAGCCGAGGATTCTGATTTGAATTGTGTAAACGGTAAGGTCGGCACCAAGAGGGGGCTCGGAGCCGAAGTCACAATCGGGGTCGTAGTCAAAATTGGATCTGAGGTCATCGGAGCCAGTGTCTGTAAAGGTGAGGTCGGTGCCGAGGTGTCCAGAACCAGACGGGTTGGAACCGAAGTAATCAGCGGTTCAGTAGTCATCGGTGCTGAGCCCGGAACCGACAATTTTGACTTCCCAGAAACTGCGTTCGGCGCCAAAATAGATGGCACCGAGGCAGCAAGAAGATGCTCGGAGAAAGATCTACAGGCCTTAGATCGATGGGTCTTGCCCCTGTCACCGGCCGGTGAAGAGGGGTCTGAGTGGGGACGCTTCTTGCCCTTGAATGGAGGGGTTGAGAACTACGTAGAAATAGCCTCCGAGAAAGGAAAGGAAAGCAATTCTTTCAGAATCAATTTGTTGCGCCATTCATTCAACATCTGTTGACTAAAACTCGCAGAAATATCACATGGGGGGAGTCGCAGAAAGGCGCGAAATGCCCAAACAATAAATGCATTTAAAATGCAAGTTGCTCTTCTGTAATTTACCAGTGCACAACGTGCAGTGTTTAAAACCTGAAGTACCCTTTTTCTCTGACATACTAGCACTCACTCATACAAAAGGAGAGAGGGAGAGAAAGGCAAGACTACCAGCAATGGTATGAAGAATTACCACGAGGGTGGTAAAAAGTATGGAAAGGCAAGAAAATGCCAACAATGGTAAAAAAAAAAAAAAAAAAAAAAAAGAATACCTCTGGGTACAGCTAGACTATGAGAAAGACACTAGTAGAAAAATTAGTGGAGATACACACTTTATATAAGTCAAAACTACTTAACTAGAGAGCTCGGTGAAAACGCTGCTATATGGCTGTGCGGCAAACGAGATCTGGGGTATGGGATGAAGAGCATTGTGGGTAGTAGCATGACTCGAGAGTTTGGTGTATGCTAGTTTGGTATTTGGCCGACTCGGTTCTGAGGGTTTGGAACCGTACCCATCAGTGAGGAATGGAAGATGATTAACAACTTCAGATTAGATATTTCCACCATCCTCACATCCATGAGCCTCCCATCGAAGGCATCGAATTGAGAGATCACTTAAAGTTTTGAAGTCTCATGTCAATATCTCTCAAAAACATCGTCAAATTATACTTAACACGGAGTCAGAATGCTCCTTCCCTTTAACAGCACAAACTACAGTACTTAGAGTAAGACTCACCAAAGTAAAACATCTTATTACAAACTAAAAAATGCAGAGACAAAGAAAATGTTAAATAAGGTCTTTAACACATTCCTTTAACAGTCATATATAAACAAGAAGCAGGAAAGAAGTAGCAATTGTTAGCAGAATTCAGAGCTTTAAATGCAAGTATTTGAAAAAAAAGACAAACTCTGTGTTCTTGTACCGACGTCAGCAGTTTCTGATGGCCAGAACAGGTTAACAGTATTACACACACATACACAGGTTCTACTGTGTAGCTCGCAAGATATTTCCCTGCAAGCTACATTGCTGAAACCAGTAGGCTGCAGCAGCAATTCAGCATAGAGCGGTAGGGCTGAAAAGCACAAGCGCTGTAGCTATACACTATGACAAGAGATGTAGAACATCATGGTGATCCCCAAGGGCTGCTACCCGGCTGTTTTCTAACATTGACAGTCATGCTAGAAGAGTTGAACATTCCTTATAAGGAATTATTTGTTGATATTGTAGAAATTTAGATCCCCAGACCAAGTATTTCTGATGCAAGGTAAATCCATCAGTAATAGGTCTGAGGATGCCTTAATGTAATAAAAGTACTTCGCACCTATGTACAAGACCAATCATGCACCTAAACACTTTAATATACTATTTGGGAATGCAAACACTAACACTGCCCTACTCGTGAACTTCCAACAAACCCTATCAAGTACTTTCTCTGCATCTATACTAATCAACAATAACAACATGTGTATATATATATATATATATATATATATATATATATATATATATATATATATATATATATATATATATATATATATATATATATGGGTCTACTTTGTTTCATTGAATCTCATTTCACTCCGACCACATCGCTGAAAAGACAAATTAATGAAAACTCATTTCACTGAACTGAACTTAGTATATATGACACTGTGTAGAGTACTGTAAGGCAAGAAAAAGGTATATGACCCTTTCCCCACTGTTAGAGTTAATATACATAGTTAGGAGGTTGTGTTGGAGTTAATATACATAGTTAGGGGGTTGTGGAGGGCATAGCCCCCCACCTTGTTAGTTTTATATTGTATTTTACCAAAAACTTCAAAACAATACATTTTAAACAACAGACATGCACAGTTGCAACACCAATGACTAACTCTCTCCAGAAGACAATATGTACTCTAAGTGGGGGGCTATGCCCCCCTCTACACCCCCCATGCCCCCAACTATGTATACTAACTCCAGGATTGTATTACAATGGGGAAAAGGGCATATACCTTTTACATGCCTTACAGTACCCTACACAGTACCATATATACTAACTGCAGTTCAGTGAAATGAGATTCAGTGAAATGAGTTTTCAGTAATTCGAGTTTTCAGCTAAGTGGTCGAGGTGAAATGAAACTCAGTAAAATGAGATACAACGAAACAAAGTAGACCCATATATTTTTTTTCAATATTCCAGCTCCTTCGGAATTATCATCATTCTATTAATATTATCAAAAGTTTGTCTCCTTTCCATAAAACCACGCTGATCCATACCTATCAGTCTGGTAACATTTTTGGCCATTCTCTTAGCTAATCTACACAAAGACACTTTGTAATTGTTTCTTACAATCAAAACAGACTTCTGCTGGGCCTTGTCCTCCTTTGGTAATGCTACCACCACTACCACTGCCTTTTTCCATGATGCAAGTATTCCCCTTCAAAACATTAAGCACTTTTCAAATCTTTAACAGTCTTCTCCCTTCTAACTTTCAAATTTCTATGGAATGCCATCCATTCCTGGAGACTTCTGCGTTGCTTGATTATACATAACATTTTTATTTGTCCTTTCTCTATTATGATAATATAACTGTGGAACTTCCATTTTACCAAATCTTTGAAATATCGAATGTTTCAAAAAAGCTTCCAAGTGTTTTACACACTTACTTTCATCAAACTGATGAAAATCCCTTGCTTCTCTCTTCAGGATTCATAGTTAACCTTCTTGTCATAGGGTTTTTAAGTTCTGACACACCTCTTTGCACATTCTGTTGCTCAAGTCTCTGTGCTTTACATTTCTGTTCTACAACAGTTTTCCTAAGGTCATGTCATCCGAATGCATGAAATTCTCCCTTTTTTTGCTCTTAGCTCTCTGCTGTTCCTTATCTTGAGCTTCACGCTTCCCCCTCTTCTGCAACATTTTAACTTTTGCCAGACCTAAATATTTTTACTTTTCTTCCATATTTCTTTCTCCCTCAACTCTCCTATACTTTTAAAATCCATCTTTATTTTATTCCAAGCACTAGCCCAGTCCCTCTGGAATAATTTTTATCTTCTCTAATAATTCATTAATTTTACTTGTTACACATTCCTTGAAATTTCCTCTTTTTAATAAATATCTGTGGGGAAATACCAAACCCTTTCTTTTATTTTAGCTTGTTCCATCTACACATTACCTGTAAAAGGAACAATGTCAAACATTTATTGGATGGTTCTCAGTATTTTCAACCAAATGCACCTTTTCATGTGATGCACACCTTCTATCCAGACTAGCCCAGTTATTGTACCTTGGAGAATAACACGTAAATTTCCTTTGAACTGCAGCTTGAGAAATACCATCATTCATACCAAATATATGTGTATACTTTTTTTTAAAAAATCTACTTTCTGTAGTTATTTTTCCCTAGTCCTAGTGCTACACCACCTAGAATTAACAATGCTCTGCTGGAAACTGATCATTTCTCCCACAATTCTTTTAAGCTCCATAACTGCAGCTTTAGGGGGGATACAAGTAGACCAGCAAGGTAAACCTCCTTCCTTGCCAGTAGCTCCTCATTACCACAAATCTTCCTTTATTGTCTTTTTTTCTCTTCTACCACAAATGGAGCACCTCTTCCTATCAGTATGACACCCCCCTTTCCTTCATCCCTGGTATTCTGCTAAACATCCACACTGCAATCCTCTTTTTATCAAACTCTTATGTTCATTCCTTTCAAACTGTATCTCCTGCAACATGACAATTTACCAGCTACATTTCTATTGGAGGTTAACACACTGCTTTTTTCTATGCCTATAAGTCCATCAACATTCCATGCTAGAATTCACAAAATGAGAAGTTATGTACCTACCATAACGTTCCATGTTAGTTGTCTTCTTCTCGCCTTCTTTCTTGCTGGATGGGTTCGGAGCCGATCCTCGGCTCCGACTCGGCCTATACTAAAGCTCGAGAGCTGATTTTACTGGCTTGAGGTACCCTATATCCCATAATGCTAGGCGCCAATTACCCAGATCTCGTTTGGTAGTTGAAAAACCTTAGCAATCCTAGCCCCTAAAAACGAGGGGAGAAGGGGAAGGAAAACCTTTCTAGTGTAACTAAGTGAACTCACAGCTACCCAAAAAGGATAACAAAAAATAGGCTTCAAACTGTGTAAGGTGAAGAACCCCCAAGAAAAAAAAGGAGGATCCTTTCAGTCTGTCCAGGCTAGGGGGATGGCGGGTGGGATGCAAGAAAGAAGACGAGAAGAAGACAACTAACACGGAACGTTATGGTAGGTACATAACTTCTCAATGTTAAGTTGTCAATCTCACCTTCATTCTTGCTGGATGGGACCGCGTCCCTAGCACCTTCATCCCGGGTGGCTCATCGGAACAGACTCTTGAGAACGATGGAACCAAAATTTGCCCTGTTTCTGGAAGCCATGTCTAATTTGTAGTGTGAGATAAAAGTATGAGGAGAAGCCCATGTGGCTGCCGCACAAATAGAATCTATTGGCAGTCTAGCTTGAAAGGCTGTTGACGTAGCTAGCCGTCTGGTTGAATGGGCTCTTGGCCTAGAAGGTAATTCTTGATGTCTGAGCTTATAGATAAGGGTAATCACAGAGGACAGCCATCTAGAAAGGGTTACTTTGGATACTGGAAGGCCCTTCTTACCTTCCACATAGGACAGAAATAGTTGTTCAGATTTCCTGGTTTGTTTAGTTATGTCCAGATAGTAATGGAGTTGACGATGAATGTCCAGACAATGCAATTTTTGCTCCGCCCTGTTGGAGTAGTTAGGGAAGAAAACTGGGAGATCAATAGTTTGATTTAAATTTGCCTCAGAAGCTACCTTGGGTAAAAAGGACGGGTTAGTCCTGAGAGAGACTCTGTCTTTGTGGAAAACTAGATAAGGGGGACAAATGCAAAGGGCATGAAGTTCTGATACTCTCCTAGCAGATGTTATGGTGACTAGGAAGAGAGTTTTCCAAGAGAGCAATTTCAAAGGACAAGAAGCCGCAGGTTCAAAGGGAGGGAGAATAAAGGATGTTAAGACTAAATTTAAGTCCCACTGTGGTGGGGGATCTCTGATTGGTGGCTTGAGTAAAAAGATTCCTTTAAGGAAGGCTTTACAAAGCTTATGGGACATGATGCTGGAGTCTGATAAGCCTATGTGAAAGTTTGAAACAGCCGCTAACTGAACTTTGACTGTGGAGGGTGAAGAGCCTGAATGAAAAAGTTCGGCTAGGAAAGCTATAATAATGTCACGCACAGAACTGGAAATAAGGGGAAGCCTGGCTAGGGTTGGAAGTGGAGCAACCAAGCTATGAGGTTGAGAGATTGAAGGGATTGGTGCAGCTGTCCCGACTGGTGGACCAAAAGATCTGGCACTGGGTCCAGATGCCAAGGCTGTTCCAAAAGATAACTATGCAGGAACAGAAACCATATTTGTCGAGGCCAATAAGGGGCAATGAAGATCATCTTGGCTCTCAGGGCGGTAGCTTTCTGAATCAACTGAGTGATTAATGGAAAGGGAGGAAAAGTGTATAGAAGTCCCCGAGGCCAATCGTGGACTAGAGTATCTCTGGGGGGATGGCCTGGAAGAGGAAATAGAGTGAAAAAGTTGTGGCACTTGCTGTTCTGAAGGTGTTGCAAAAAGATCGCAGCAAGGTAGACCCCACTTTTGAAAAATCTCCTCTGTTACTGACTGCTTGACAGACCACTCGTGTGGCATGAGAATAGCTCTGCTCAACCTGTCCGCTATGATGTTGGACTTCCCGGGGATATGCGTTGCTATCAGAAACTGCTGAGAAGAGATCGCCCACTGCCAATGTCTGAGTGCCTCTCGACATAGGGGATAGGACTTGGTTTCGCCCTGCTTGTTGATATACCACACTACGGACATATTGTCCATTTGAATCGCAATCGTCCCGAAGGGAAGAGAGTCTTGGAGGGCTTGCAATGCCAAAAGCACTGCTCTCATCTCCAGGACATTTATGTGCAGGTGGCATTCGAGAGATTGCCATGTGCCCTGGGTCCTGCCCTGAAAATGCCCCACCCCACCCGATCAGGGAGGCGTCCATTGTGACCGTTGGCAACCAGGGTGGAAGGAACAAATGGTCTGCCCTGAAGGACTTGAGGGGAGACCATCCACCAGGATAGGTGTTTTTTGCAAGACAGTTATTAAGATGTTGCGTGTCAAAGGAAGCTGTTGGAAGGACCACTGGGAGAATAGCATCCACTGAAGGAGCCGCATGTAGAAACGAGCAAGGGGGAGTAGCGTGATGGCCGCCGCCATGAGACCTAACACTTTTAGGACAAACCTGGCCTGCATCCTCTTGCTCTGAAGGAGGATGTGCACATGATTCCGAATATCCAAAACTCTTTGGTCTGTTCACTTTGCTGAGAGCTGTACGTTGTCCAAAGTGGCGCCTATGAAAGTAATAGACTGACAAGGCAGACTTTTCGAAATTTGAGATACCTAGCCCTTTGCAAGTCTGAATGGTGTAATCTCTGGCAAGAAGAAGCTGATGCCTGGTGGTGGCAGTAAGGAGCCAGTCGTTTAGATATGGAAACACCTGGAATCCTGGACGTCTCAGGTGAGCCGTAACCACTGCCATGCATTTGGTGAACACTCGGGGGGGCTGTAGTGAGACCAAAGGGCAGGGCCCTGAATTGATAGTGACTGGTCCCTAGCCGGAAGCGGAGAAACCTTCTCGAGCGCCTGTGCATCTTGATGTGATAGTACGCATCCTGAAGGTCCACTGAGCACATCCAATTGTCCTGGCCCAGAAAGGGTAGAATGGACTGTAGCGTGACCATCCGGAACTTCGTTCTTTTCACAGACTTGTTCAGTCTGCTGAGATCCAATATTGGCCTCCAGTCCCCTGTTTTTTTTGGTACCAAAAAGAACTTTGAGTAGATTCCGGATCCTAGTTGGTCTGCTGGGATTGGCTGGATGGCTCTTTTTGTTAGCAGTTTTGATATTTCTAGTACTGCTTGTTCCCTTAGACTGGGTGGAACGTCTGGGAGGGGTCCTTTTGGCTGAGTTGGGGTGTGGATAAAAGGGATTTTGTAACCCTCGGATATAATCGACTGCACCCATTTGTCTTGTGTGAGAGAAAGCCAGGCTTTTGGGTACAGCGATAATCTTCCCCCGACTGCCTCCGAAGGTGGACAGTCGGGCAGCTTATCAGGGATGCTGGAAGGGTTTATCAGAGAGAGGCTCTCTGCTACCCTGGTTCTGCGGACCTCCTCTGCATCTAGGGCGGCATCTGTTGTTGTCCCCCCTCCCGCCTCTAGGGGGGAACTGGCCTCTTGCGTCAGGCGTGACTCCTTGTGATTTGCGAAACCACATTTTTCCACCCTTTTGACCCTTAGGATATGGTCTAGACGGGGTGGAAAAACGGACTCCCACGGCAGAGAGAGTCTTGCCATCCTGTTGGCATCTGGTCAAAGTATCCTTTACTTGAGGTCCAAACAATGCTGAACCATCAAAGGGGGAGTTAGTGAATGACACCTTGAAAGGGTCTGCAAAGTTGCATCCAGGCGTGACGCCTTAAGGCCACATCCGTGCCTGCGACTCTATTCGCTCCATCGGCTGCATAAGAAATGAGCCGCATAGAGGAGTTGACAATTGAATTTAGGGTTCCTAGCTGGGAAATGATTTTGTCTTGGGACCCCGCAGCTGTTGGATCCTGTAGGGCATCACCCATTTCTTTGAGAATGTCTCTTTGAAGGCGGGTGAAATGGCAAAAGTAATTCAGCGATCGCATGGCGAAAGTCGCTGAAGAGAACATCCGCTTGCCGTACCTATCCATAGTCCTAGATTCCTTATTAGGAGGATGGATAGGTACTGAAGGATCAGCCAGTTCCTTCTTAGTGGCTGCAGCCACCACCATGGCATCAACTGGGACACCTTTAGCTAAAAACTGTTTATCTGACAGGGCTGTGATAAATTTGGAAGGCCTCCGTGGGGTAGGTTCCATCGTATCAGGGGCCGTCCACGGCTTCCGCACCACCACTTCCATAAGGAGGTCAAAAGGTGGAGACACCCAGGAGATGGAAGGGCGAGAACCAAACGCCTCCAGGTAAACCGACTCGTCCTCGGAAGGATTGAGGGTAGACCAGTTCCCCCTCTGTTTCAGGATTTCAAGGATGCCAGAAAAGGAGACATCCTCAGAGGGGGACCGTGGGGACCCTTCCGACTCATCCAAGTCGGTATCAGATGTGATGGACTCAGGGGAGTCCACATGCTTCCTCTTGCATGTCCTCTTTCGAGGGGGTTCACCTGACGTATCAAGGGAAACCTCAGAAGAGGAGGATATTCCCAATGGGGAAACCTGATGCGTTGGATCTCTATGGTCGGGAACGACACACTGGGCAGAGACCACAGCAGGTACTACAGTGGGAGGAGCTGATGGAGCCAACCGTGGAGCAGGCACGGGGGCCAGTACGCTCCTCATGACCTCAAAGGCACCCCTATCGGGCAGGACAGAGGGCTCCCGCTCCAAAGAGATAGGAACCCCAGCCGGCACTGAGAGGGACGGCTCCGAAGCTGATGGGGCCGAACTCACGAACGCCGATGCTCCGAGAGGGAGAACGGGGTCGGACAAGGGTCCGATGCCACTCGCCCCCTCGGAGCCGACGTGGAAGTCCAAGCGCCCAGATCCTTCCAAGGAAGGGACCGTGGAAGAGATCGGAGCAGACTGAGCCGAAGGAGGAGGCATTGGCTCCGACGCCTCGACGGTCCCGGCTCTGAGAAGCTCCGGCTCTGAGCTCAGGGATAGAGTCGGAGGAGGAATCGAAGATGGTATGGGTATTGCCACTGTCTGTTGAGAAGGGCTACGAAGCATTCGGGCTAGTGCCTGAGACTTTAGGAGTCTGCTAACCACCCTCTCGAGGTCATGGTCCGATAGCCTGGAAGACCGAGAGGAATGGCTCCGATGGCTCCGCTCTGAGTGCAAGGGCGATCTCGGAGCCGAGTGAATGGACTCCAGGGACGGAGACCGTGATCTCTTACGGCTGGAAGATGGCACCAAGACCACTAACGGTGCCGATGGAGCCGTAGACACATCGGCTCCAGCCGGAGCCGATTTGGAATACAAAGTCTTGGAAGCATCGGCTCCAGCCGGAGCCGATGTAGAAGACTGTGACATAGCAGTATCGGCTCCAGCCGGAGCCAACAGCGAAGCAGTCGGTGAGCCACCAGCCGAAGGCTTGGAGCACAGAGCCGACGGTTTGGATGGCTTCGAAGGTTTCCCCGGCAAGGGCTTGGCCGGGGAACCTTCTGGCTTTAATAAGCCCCTCAAAATCAACTTATTCCTGTGCTCCTACAGGACTCTTGGACTGAATGCATGGCAGACAGAACAAGAGTCCTGCAGGTGCAGGGGTCCCAGGCAGTAAACACAAGAAGTGTGACAGTCTGTCAGCGACATTTTCTGACAGCATGAGTCACACTTCTTGAAGCCTGAGACCTTAGTGTCTTTAGACATTAAGCTGTCAAAAGAAAGATAAATTCCTAAGGGAAGGTCTAGGCACATACACGCTCACACACGAACAATTAAATGTCAAGGATAACCCAGACACACAAAAATAACTGTCCCAAAAGGGAAACTGAGGAAAAAAAGAAAAAAAAACCGGAAAGGCCTAAGGCCTAACCTTCAAAAGGGAAGGATAAACTCTAGGGATTATAGGGATTAAAGGGAGGACCCACGGAATAGTGGTATACTAAGGGGGGGGGGTCTAAGTAACTAATCTACTGAAAAAGTGGGAGAGAAATCCTAAAAAAAATTGACAATTTTCACTGACCTGTAGAGCCGGTAAAAAAAAACAAAACAAAAAAAAAAAAAAAAACACCTCGCTAGCAAAAGCGGCAAACGAGATCTGGGTAATTGGCGCCTAGCATTATGGGATATAGGGAACCTCAAGCCGGTAAAATCAGCTCTCGAGCTTTAGTATAGGCCGAGTCAGAGCCGAGGATCGGCACCAAACCCATCCAGCAAGAAAGAAGGCGAAATTGACAACTTAACATCAACCATTATGTTGTTTACAGTTATAATGTATATCACCTCTGGTATTATTATATACAAACATTTTATATATAGATAAATACGTATACACACATGCATGCATAAATACATATATTACTAGTTCCTAACAGCTTATGTATAATAACCTTTAACAATCAAAATAAAAGAAGATCTACAAATGTCAGAAAGGCTATTAATCCAGAAACCTAATTTTCTCTATAGCAGTAACCGGTACTGGCACCTACCTAAAATAAGGACAATCATGCTAAAACACACTCTGCCAGGGCTTACACACAAACACGTCACTGCTTTTTCGGTTATAATGTGCTTTCTTCTTTCAAGTGTAAAAAAAAGTATTCCATTAAACTTTAACTTAAAAATTAATTCTTTAAAAAAATCACTAGCTAGCCTCATGTTTGAAAAAGTAGTTTTGTAACTTGATACATTTCAAAGCTAATGCTGCTTGGGAGATGGATATTCAGTTTAATGCTACTTTCCCCTGCACTCATTTTACTCTCTTAATACAGGTCAATCAAAAATGTTCTTTGCTGCCATTCCCAGAGTAAAGTGTTCTTTCTTTAACAGATTCAATGGAAAGTTCACAACAGTGCAAGTTATGAACATCTCTTAACTGTTAATATCTTGAGTGCATCGGTTCAATTCTTGTTAATTTCCACTTCGACAGCCCAGACACCTTCACTCTGTTACAACACTTGATTATAGAAAATTTCCACAACCTTCACTTTACTTTCAATATTTAACAAGATAAGCTTATTTTGCATAAATGAAGAAAAACATTACCGTTGATTAAATATGTTTTCCCTTAGTCTATTTTTATAACATAAATTGTGCCTATCAACATTGTCAGGTATGCCAAACAATGGAATTTTTACAGGTGATACCCAGAGGATATTTGTATTTTTTCGAAAGGGTCAGAGACGGAAATGATGGAATTTTTAGAATACATAAACACCACAACAGAATTCCTTAAATTCACATACAGTATTACTAAGGACAACATTAATTACTTAGATATCACTATTCAAAAGGTGAAGGAGTTGAAAAAATTTAGATCCACTATGTTTAGGAAAGAAACATTTTCAAATTCTTATTTACATTTTACAAGTGCACATCCCTATAGGCAGAAAAGAAGTATTTTAACAGGACAGTTTATTCGGGGGTCTAGAATGACCTCAACTGAGCAAGATTTTTTGGTTGAATGCAACAGGTTGAAAGACATGCTTTTAGAAAGAAAGTATCCTTTGGAAATAACTGAAGAAGTAATGAGTGAAGTTAAGAAAGGAAGGGATACAAAATATGGTCTAATTTTGGGTACTGAACAGGAGACTACACAAACAAGATAGGGAATAACCAGGTAGATGACACAGAAGAATGTTTTAAAGGAACACATATTATGAATTTTAATAAAAACACCCATGTTATTGGGAGAATTATTTTAGATAACTGGAATAAGTTTGTTTGCTTTTCGGACCTAGATAATGTATTTAAGGAACCGTTGAGTTTTTTTTTTTTTTTATATAAAAAAAGGTAGGAACATTAAGACCAACTGCAAAATAGACCCAATAGAAAAGGGAACAGTAGAAATGGTATCTTTAAATGTGGGGCCTGTTCCCAATGTCCATATATGACTAATAGGGAATCAATATTTATACAGTCCAGGGATAGATTGATTGAGGCTAGTACCTATTCAAATTGCAACAGTGCTGGGGTAAAATATGCTGCTGTATGTAAAGTATGTGAAGCATTTTATATTGGGAAGACTATAAGAAAATTGAAAAGAAGGCTGTACAAACATTTAAATGAAATTCAAAATAAGGATGTTAATAATACCCTATAGAAACACACCTTAACTTGTCCTTCAGCGAATTACATTTTTTTTGTTCTAGAAACAGTTCATGACCCTAGAAATGGGCTTTGGGAAACAAAAATAGAATATAGGGAAGTCTTTTGACAATTAGTGCTGGAAGCCAATAGGTTCCCAGAGTTGAAGGAAACATTTCCCTAGCCCCAGTGTTGAAATTAAGAGCAGCTGAGCTTTAATAGATATTAAATCATGAAGTCGAAAACTATACGGGTGTTTTGTAATATGATTTTAAGGGGTTTTAAATGACTTAAGACATATTAAATATATTTTTAATGTTTTTTTTTTCTTACCATTACTTCCAAGTCCCAATTTTAAATCAGGTTTGAGGTGTATTATTTATTTGACCACTAGATGGCAATACTGATTTATTTGTAATACTCGCACCAGACCAATTTAGCAGAAGTTTTGAATTCAGAAATGTGAAATTTAAATATACACGATGACTGGCCATCCATCGTTTCTAATTTTTTTTTTCCTTAAGTTTTTTACTTGTTGGGGATTATGGAGACAAAGTTAAAATTCACGTATTTTTTAATGCTACAACTGAATGACATTCATAATATTTTAATTGAATGATCAAGTTTAACAACGTAATACAGTTGTCTTAATTAGTTAAGAGAGGTATAAACAAGGGAGTGAGTGGGTTGTGTTCGTTATCTGAAGAACTCCTGACCCTCTGAATATAAATGTGGTGAGAAGGTTAAGTGTTAATACATTTGAATAAGTGTAGTTATTTTACAACTGGAGCATCTAGTTCTTGATTTGGTGACTTCTCAGTTGCCATTGTTGGTTTTTGTTTAATGGTTACTTGAAGGGCACCTTGAATTTACTCCTCTTTGTGTACACGGGTTATGTCCTACCAAGGATATAACACAGCCAGCCTTTCAAAAGCTTTCACTCCCACCACATATGCACTCAAACGGCTGTGTCTCAAGCTCCTGTTCGGAGAAAACAGCAGCCTTGGTGGCAACATAGTTCAGGACTTGCTTCCAATAAAAAAGGAGGAGGTACTGTCCTGAAAAAATTTACCCACATTAGAGGGATGAAAGGAGGGTGCAGCTATTGCAACAGTGATTTAACTGAACACCTACTGTTCTGGTAAGTACAACATACTTAACTAGCCTATGTTCATTTTAAATCACTGCTGCAGTAGCCTTGGCTATATACGCAGATTACACAACTTACACAACATACGAGGAGGAAGGACTAGGATCCAGGAACCTCCAGACAAAGTTAACAGCAAAGTCTGTTCTTGACCTGGAAAAGGAATTCAGTTTGTAATGCTTTGAAGAAGTATATATAGAGGACTAGGTAGCTTATATCTAAAACTTCTAGAGTCTATCCTTTCCAATATGCTCTCAAACAAAATAAATATCTGGTAGAATGTCCCATGTGTCTGGAATTGTTTTACCATGTTGGAATTAATAAAAAAATGTATGGGGTCAGCCATCTGGAAACTGGATTGTCTGTTTTGACACAGATTGCCCTTTCTTTCCCATCATACGAAATACACAGCTGTTCAGCTTTCCTAAAGACCTTACGTCTGTCGAGGTGATGCCAGCGTTGCCTGTCCATGACCAGAGTAAGACGAATCCTTTCAGCTTGGTTTAAAGATTCAGGAAGGAATACAGGGAGAATCATGGCTTGATTCCAAATAAACTCCAAACCTACTACTGGCATGAATGAGGTATTTGTTCTTAAAGTAACAATATCACAACTGAATACTAAATAGAGTTTGCTCACCACGGGATTGTGCAACTCAGATATTCCCTTGCAGATGTCACAGCAGTAGGCAAAACAGTCTTCCAAATCAGAGTGAACAAAATGCAAATGAGGTGGTTCAAGGAGACTGGCAAGTTTTCCAGCACAAAAATAAGATCCTAATGAGGTGCCAGCTGTATTCTAGGTGGTTTTAAATACAAAACCCCATTCATAATCACCTTGAAGAAGATCTGAGAAGAAAGAGGATGATCCATGGACACACATGCTGAAATGACTGATCAATAAATCTTGCTAAAGAAGTAAGACAAGCCAGTGGACAGCAAAACTCACACAAATGAGGAAGCAACAGTGGTACATAATCACTATCTGGGCCCTGGTTATTTAAGTGGCACCAACTAGAAAATCAGTATTAACATAAGATTTCCTAGTAGCATGATTTACCGTTTTCTTTAATACCAGCTGCAAGTCATTAGAAACAAGGTGCTCAAAAGGTATCAAGATTCAATCATCTAGGCAGTTATCTATGGTTGTTTCAGATTGGGCCTTATCAAACTCCCTATCTGATCTTGTGTGAATAGATGCAATGTGCTGGGAATATTATGGGAATTGCCCTTAGCAAATTCCATAACCAGGGAGAACTACCGTTTCCTAGGCCAGAAGGAAATAACCAAAATGATCTTTGAAGAGTCCTTCTGAGTCTTCAGAATGACAATGGATATCAGTGGAACTGCATAAATGAACATTTTTCATCCACCAGAATGAAAAAAAAAAACATCTCTTCTCTAGATCTGCTTGCAAGGAATCTTAGAACATAATACATTGTGTTGAAATAAATAAATCCAAAGGTGTACACAACGAGGCAGACAAGTAGAAGGACCATAAAAAATAAAATCAAGTATGTTTACTAAAACGAATTCCGTGGACAGAAATAGGTAAGCGCTTTCACAGTTAGCTTCATCAGACCAAAATATTGCACACCCCATTGGCAAGTTTAAATACAACAACCTGTCCAATCAAAACACATAATAGAAAGCAGTGGGTTGTACCTTAAACACATACCTAAAAGTATTTATACAGTACATATGCAAGTGTAAAGCTTTTGCAATAGAAACATACAACAACCTACAAAATACAAAAGGCAAACATTTATAAAAAAATATATAGAAAAAATATATATAGAAATATATATTTTTCTAAAGCTTTCAAATAACATTCAACTGAAATGTGATATCATCTCACGTTTAAGCGCCTAGATTTTAGTACAGGTCTTAGGGAGGCTTTTTCATTCAAGCCTTTCCCTTTGTCTGCCCTAAATCGAAGAATCCATCTCCCCTCTTTATTCTCAGTACAGTTTCTAATGTCACCTTCTCTCACACTAGGAAAGGTACAATCAATTACCAGGAAACGAAAGGTGTCACTAACCCCTTCTTGCACAACATGCTTACAGACAGCATTATTGCTAGAACCTATCCTTATATTGTAGAGATGTTCCCTGATCCTATCCCTAAACATCCTGACAGTTTTACAGACATAAAATGAGCTGCACAGTGCATGAGATAGACTACATGTTGGGTAAGGCAGATGGCAGTAACCTTTAAGACATATTTACCTAGGTGCATGTAAAAACCACTGTCATCAATGTTATTACAATAGTTACACGCACCACAGGGTAGGGTACAAAAATCTGTATTAACCTTGGCATAGGGGTATCCTTAGGTTTACACAGAATTCTTTTCAAGTTCATTTTATTCTTGAATAGAAATGTGGGTATATCTCCTATTATTTCCCTAATAACAGGCTCTATAGCTAAGATGTCCCAGTTCTTCCTGACTATGTCCATAATGAAGTTAATGTCAGAGGTATAGTACAAAGGTACCCTTACTTTATTCACAAGCTCAGTGGACATATTATCTACAGTCCCACCTTCACTGGAAAAATATGTATGGGCCCTACCTCTTCGCTGATCAAGTTAAGTAACTCTGAATTGAACCCAATATCAGAACCATTCAATCTAGACATCCTCATACCCTGTCCTTTTACCACATTCTTAAAGACATACTGGGGGTGCATACTACATCTATGAAGTAGAGTATTTCTGTAGCATGATTTCCTATGGACACCAGTGTTGACCATCCCACTGTCCAAGCTCTGTATAGTTACATCAAGATAAGCTATTGATAAAGGAGAAAAGGACATGATGAATTTTAAAGAGCTAGTGGCCCCATTAATCTGTCCATAGAAGGTAGCCAACTGATCCCCATTCCCTATCCAAATGAGAAATAGGTTGTCCACGAAACAATGATAGCACGGAGCAAACATGGCCATGAACATGTTGGCATAGCTATTGGCACATGAAGTGCCCATAGCTATGCCATCCTTTTGTAAAAATATGTCACCATCTAAAATAAAAATGTTGTTTTCAAAGACAGTCTCCAAGAATAGACACAAGAGATCAACAAAATCCTCACTGTATTCACTGTGTGTACTAAGATAACTCTGTACAAAATCAACACCAACTGTGTTAGAGATGACAGTGAATAACAACTGTACATCAAGGTTAACAAAGAAAGGATGAAAAATATTAGTGATCCCTGAATTAATTTCCCTCTTTCCTCAAATTGTTTTAGAGTATCTGGGTTGTTGAACAACCAAACATAACCTCTTTATCCAAAGGAGAGCTTAATATTTCAGATTTAACATATTCAGAAAACTATTGATTAAGTACCCAAGTAAAACACCTGGTCACTGTAGCAATAACTGCTGCTGCCCAGGAAACAGAGTCAGCACAATCATATACACTCTTAAAAGAATGCTTAGTTAGCTGTGAAAGAGAAGCAATAACAGAATTCAGAGGGGGCCAACCTTCTGAAGACAACTGTCAAAACAAACAAACGTGTTTTAACAAATGAGCCTGATAGCTAAAGTTGGGAAGAAATTCATTCTCTTGCAAACTTGTCAAAAGCTCTTCTCTCCTTGTCCAGAGAAAAGGCTGCGGTAGGGTTATCGCCTCACAGTAAGACGTTGTCCTGTTAGATTCTCAGCTAGAGCGTCTTGTGTGTGGAGACATGTGTGAATGGGCGTACCTTAGTTGAAGGTTGTGCGTCAGGGCTGGCAACTCGACACGTAAAAATCTACAGCCAATTATTAGCGGACTGGAGTTCCGCTGTGGCGACCCCTAACTGGGAAAAGCCAAAAGACACAACATTCAACATATATAATCTACATACGACAGAGCCCTTCACTATCACTCTTCGAGAGGAACCTTGATGAGTGGATGGGTAACAAAGTTCACACCAGGGATCACACCAACAGCACTACTAGATAGGGGCCAAGGGTACTAGCTGCTAGTACAAGGGTCTAGGGAACTACTAAAGGGGCGGTGTGGCTGGGCAGATAGCACAGTACCAACCTATGAACCAATTTTTGTTAGCAACTGGAGTAGAAATGGAAATAGCTGCTGAGTTTGGCCTGGGATGAGAAAACTAATATTTATAAGACTAAGCAACCTTATAAAGTCTATCTGCCTTTTTAAGTGTTGAAGGTTAACCATCAGACATATTGCAAGCAATAAGGAAAACTTCCTCCAAAGATGACAACAAGGGAGGAACAAGAGTTGGTAGTGAAACATCTACTTGTAACGTGTCATATTTCTTCAAAAATGCAAGAACAGCAACTTACTCTCACAGAAAAACTATTAATTCTTTATACGGTCTCAGAATAAAAAAATCATTCTAGAGATATTCTGAGGGGTAAAAATTCCTCTAAATCACAATATGAGATTTAGGAAGAAAATATAGAACATGCCCTATATCTCTGTCCCTCTCATGTTCACCTGATGAGGAATCCACGGAAATTGAGGAAAATAACTATTTATATTTTTTCTCAAAATTCCATTTATTCTCTAGAGGTTTTAAAGCAAGCCACAAATCTTTATCCAAAGTAATGAATTCTCCCTTATCAACAGCAAAAACATACTTGAAGATATTGTTGGGAAAACATTAGAACAGGACAACTTAAGCATGGAACCTTATTCGGGGTATAGGTTCCTGCTGATTCTCTCCTGTCTGAAGAAAGTGGATCTCCCATGCCCACTAAGGATACCTGAACAGCGGAAGAGGATGTGGACAACCTTTCCAGTCCATATGTGAAAGGACTACTCCTGAGAGATCCAGACAAAAAAGTGACTGGTCTGGAGAACAACAAAAGACCTCAACAGAGTTACCCACCAGAGTTGAGGCATGGAGTCTACCATATTGACAAGAACTCCTTACCTTTCTTTGATTTCTTCTGTTCAGTAGGAGGAAGGACCATGGAACCAGTATGCTGTGCCATGTTTCAGCCAAGAATGAAATCTTAACTCCAGTGAAGAGTCTTGGAAGAAGTCAGTAAGTAGGCAAGTTGTCAATGAAGTGTACACAAGCACAAAGCACACTAAAAACAATGTACAATAACCCAGTTCCTCAAAACATAAATAAGTAGTAACAAATCAGCACACTTTTGCCACAAAATAGGGACCCAAATACAATTAAACAGTCCCTCCTTGCTAAAAACAGCAGCCAGATGAGATGCTTCCGATAAAACATTAACACTTTAAAAAGTGCCAATGTTCTGAAACAGAAACGGTGCATTTTTCTATTGTAAAAAGCAAATGCGTGGAAGGAATTCCAGACTGGGAACTTTTCTACCAAGCAGGGAAATGCAGGAGCCACTGATTTTCTGAAGACCAGGAGAAGCGTTTTCACAGGCAGCAAGAAATTACTGAAGTATTTTGGCACCTCGGCTGCTCCAATATGCTATTGGAAGACTGACTGACTGGTACATCCTAGGTAGGGTATAACCCATAAAGCTAAGGCTACTGCAGCAGTGATTTATGATGAACATCAAGGACTCTCTTCAGATTTCTTGCCAAATCCACTTGGAGTGAGGAGCAGATCAAATTTATAGACATAAAGCATCCATTTTTTAAGAATATTTTTTCCATGAGAATTATACTTACATAGTCCCAGATGTACTTATTCAGTTCTGGCAGATATTTCCCCCATTCTCTTGGCACCATAGTATGTCAAGAGGCTTAATTAATACCGCATAGGCAGTAGAAGTGATCTAAACTTAAGGGCATCTATATTCAACTGAATTCTCTGTTAACGTCTTTGTACTGTATGGTATGTTAATCACTGTAGCTACCATGTAAAGACATACACCAGATATATAAAATACATATGTACAGTTGAACACTGTACAGCCAAACACCTCACTGAGAATCCTCAAAACTATGACACTTACAACACACACTGTCAACGTTAACAGTGTTATAAAAAGCCTTTTTTTGCATCCCACAAACCACATATACTAATCAAGAGATCACACAACCTTGGAGGTAAAGAAAAACTTCCTCACTTCAAAATATTGGCAACCGTGTTAATGTCAATGGATGAAACAGAACTGACTATACCCCTTTTGAATATAGTTGGTGAAAACATGCCTGTGTCATCTATATAAACACAATGATCTGAGACACAGATAAAACAGCAAAGGGGTGCTAAGAGAACATCACTGAAGTAAAATAAGGTCTAAATCCTTTCCACATAACAGTTTACGAATTAATAACATTTTGAATAAGCCAGCAGTTTAATAATCAGGTTGCAATTTTGTGCTTTTGCAAGTAACTTGGCAAAAATGCTCATTTTTAAGTTCTAATCATGTTATACATTATTAAGTGCACTGTTCGTTACTGAAACAAATGAAGCCATAATGAGTTCACGGATAATTCAATAGCATTCTTAAAAAAAAAAAAAGGTTTTCAATTATTTTACATGGGATTAATGATTAAGTGGTTGTCCTTCATCTCCCCACCGCTACTTCAATGAAGTTAACTTTCCTAGGGAGTATTTTCAATTATACACCTTAACTGAGAGACTGCAATTTATGTGGCTTTTATGAGGCACTTCTCTTTTCCTGATGGTTTTGCAACTGAGGAGTTAGCATACAAGTAACTGGGTATGAAGTTCCCACATGCAGGATGCGGAAGGGGCTTACCCCCCTGCAAAAAAATGTCTGCATTTTGTACTTGTTAGGTTAGAAATTTGTTTTGATCAATTAGGCTCAACGTGCATGAGACTGGCAGGTTTGGAACTGAACTGCGTTTTTCTACTTCACCTTTTGACTATATTGAAACCTATCTTCAAGTTAGATTGCAAAGTGCTCACTGATTCTGGACACATAAGTAATTATCATGCTTTCTAGAGACGTGATGAACATCCTTTATTTACCAGCATTGGCAGTATTCTGACCAAACAAGCCATCAATGACAAATTTTAAGAGATCTGTAAAGTCCCCCTCTCGGTTACACAATCACTAAATAAAATTAGGCATGAATCAGGTAAAACATCCCAAAATATTTTGCTCTGATGCAATTATTCATTACAGATATCAGGGACATAACAGGCGCACAAACATACAGATACACAAACGCATTCTGCAGCTGCACTGATTGTGTAATGTTAAATGTTATGGTGATAAGCTTCAAGTACTCTGTGGTAGATTTAACAGAGCTCACTGAAATCTGCTAATGGTGTGCTAAAGTTCTACAGAGTACTGTAGTATTATTGCTTTGACAACAAAGGTCACACAGTGGAAGATTTACTGACTGTATATCTGAATAGAGGGCAGTTTTCAAGGAAAAGTATCCTACAGATAAGGGTGGGGAGTAGGAGGGATGCTCTCAGGTTAAATGGAGACAGTGTTCTCCTTTAAGGTTTCTGACAGTCAGAAATGCAGTGCTAAATCATACGAATACACAATTTTTTACATTTTATTTTTAACCTATGACAAACTACTTGCAGTCAACAAGGAAAAAATGTCCACAATTAAAATGTAAATTCATGTCTACAAATATAAACAGTTCATAAACTCATTATGCTTTCTTGTATTACCTATAACCAACTACACTGAATTTTAATGAACTGAAATTCTTAATTCTTGAATTGATTCCAAATGCCTAAGCTTGTTCATTTTGCAGAAACAGAAGTTAGGATTGCCACCACATCATGTAAAAAGGGCTTCAAGTTAGTATTTCTGACAGCATGCCATGCTTCTTGCTAGGCCTTAATTTACTGCTACTCCTGCCAAGAATTATATAAATCATGAAACAAATTATTAGCCCAGCATGCCTCTCAACCTCTAAGAGCAAAAAATCTGGGCAAAGCCTAAAATAATGGGGGACAAAGGCCCAAAAATAGCGACACATTTTAAATATTGCTCTTGTAAACTTAGAAAGTTGCTAGAATAACCGGATTTGCGTCCGCATGCATTTTCTTAAGGTTATGAAGTCTGAAACTCAAATGTACATAATTATTTAATAACCTAAATCCTCACTGATTTGCCAGGAAAAACACAAATTTTATGAGGAACTAACCAAACGTATGAGGCAAAAATCTAAGCAGTTGAAAGGTATGCAAGCCCATCCTTTTCAACACAGTGGAATATATTCTGTGAATATTCTAAACAATTTGTATTGGGATAAGTCAACTCTAGATGAATTATTAACATTTATTAATGAATATATTTTCACAAAATCTAAAACAAAACTGCCTCATTACAATGTTACATATTACTTGTGAATTTGTTTATTTTTTTAGTTTTTAAACACTTTTATTAAATTAGCACTTACAGCACAGCATACACATGACCACAAAAACATTAACATTTCTCAAATTCAAACATTACATAAACTGCACTCCCACATTACATAAACTGCTCAGTTCCTATGTTCTCTTAAACCTCACTCCTCCTCCAACTTTATTCTGCATTTATTATTACCACAAATTCCAATTACTTCTATATAAATTTGTTTTTTTAAGTCTGAGACACCAATCTTCCTCCCTGAAGTTTATCCTCTTCCCACAAAGACTTCTTTTTTTTTAAATGTGATTTTTAGACTTAATAACAATTTTGCTCCGAGGGTTAACAACCTTTCAAAAGAAAAAAAAAAACATTACTTTTGGCAGGTGTAGCACTTTAATCAGGTTAAATCTCTCCAACAAAGAAAGAAATGTCACAGGATTTCAATAAAATGTTTACCTCTGTTCTACAGCTTTACCAAATCAATGTTTAAATAATAGAATTGAAATTACTAACTATGATGCATCAACACCCCCCAATCAAATCCTAAAACATGAATTTACCATTAAATAAATAATTCCTGCAGATAATTCATTAAAGAGTGAGAACCTTAACTACAGAAACTATGTCTCATGTATTCATTTAATTACTGAATTAGATTCAATATAATTAACAGCAAATCATCCTTATACATTTTATACTTCTTGCATACCTTGCAAGACTTAATTCCAGTATAGTTTTACTTATTAATGATTTGTTAATTGAGAAAGAGGTTAAGTGAGCTAATCTGTGTCTCAACAGATATGCCCATTTATATATAGAACCAGGACGTAACATGGAGTAAATACAACATGCTCTTCTCTGTAGCTATGCTCGTTTACATACCTAGCTTCAGCATGTACATGGAGTAATACAGCATGCCATGCTCTGTACCTATGCGCAATTATATACAAAGATTCAGCATGTATATGGATTAATACAATATGCCCTGCTCTGTAGTTAATGCTCATTTACATACCAGTATTCAGCAAGTACATGGAGAATACATTGTCCCTGCTCTGTAGGTATGCTCACTTGCATACCTAGCATGTACACAGTGTAATACAATATGCCGTTCCTGTAGCTAAGCTCACTTACGTAACTAGATTCAGGATGTATATGAAGTACTACAAAGTGACCTGCGTTGTAGCTATGCTCGTTTATATACCTAGATTCAGCATGTACATGGAGTAATACAACATGCCCTGCTCTGTACCTATGCTCAATTATATACCAAGATTCAGCATGTACGTAGAGTAATACAATATGCCCTGCTTTGTAGTTAATGCTCATTAGCATACCAATATTCAGCAAGTACATGGAGAATACATTGTCCCTGCTCTGTAGGTATGCTCACTTGCATACCTAGCATGTACACAGAGTAATACAATATGCCGTTCCTGTAGCTAAGCTCACTTACAGGATGAAGTACTACAAAGTGACCTGCGTTGTAGCTATGCTCGTTTATATACCTAGATTCAGCATGTACATGGAGTAATGCAATATGCCATGCTCTGTAGCTATGTTCATTTATATACCTAGCTTCAGCATGTACATGGAGTAATACAACATGCCCTGCTCTGTACCTATGCTCAATTATATACCAAGATTCAGCATGTACGTAGAGTAATACAATATGCCCTGCTTTGTAGTTAATGCTCATTAGCATACCAATATTCAGCAAGTACATGGAGTATACATTGTCCCTGCTCTGTAGCTATGCTCACTTGCATACCTAGCATGTACACAGAGTAATACAATATGCCCTTCCCTGCAGCTAAGCACACTTACGTAACTAGATTCAGGATGTATATGAAGTACTACAAAGTGACCTGCTCTGTAGCTATGCTCGTTTATATACCTAGATTCAGCATGTACATGGAGTACTGCAATATGCCCCGCTATGTAGCTACGCTCATTTATATACCTAGATTCAGCATGTAGACTTAGTAATATAATATGCCCTGTAAGGTAGCTCCCCTCTTTTATATACCTAGATTCAGCAGATACACAGTGTAATACAATACTCCCTGCCATGCAGCTATGCTCACTTGCATAACTACATTACAAGTTGTGACAGTGTGTGTGTGTGTGTGTGTGGGGGGGGGGGGCTTAGTAAACATGACAGAAAATGCAGAATTACAGTGGATTTTAAGGTTAGGAGCGCATAGGGGAATGGGTCTGAATAACCATGTACCCGTAAAACCAGTATTAAAGGCAAAGAAAAGTAGATATATGTGTTATTCTGCATTTTGTGTTTTTACTTCCTATTTCTTTATGTGCTGTTTTTAGATGCTGCTACTTTAAAAGTGGGTCAGTTAGGATTCTGCATTGTTAATTGATACTGAAATTTAATATAAAAGAAGTTCATTTGCTTTACTTTTTTGTCTGATGAAGCGGTGGTGAACACTGTGAAAGCGCTTGCTTTTAATAAAATCTGTGAATTTTACAACTGCTGAGCCTTGCCTATCTGCCTGTTACTAGCTGTGGTTTTGCTTGAAACTTGCATAACTATATACAGCATGTACATGGAGTAATACAATGTATTCTGCTCTGTAGCTTTGCTCACTTGCATACCTAGATTCAGAATGCACATGGAGGAATAAAGTGTATCCTGCTCTGTATCTCTAATCATTTATATACCTCGCCATCAGCATGTACATGGAGTAACACAACGTGCCCTGCTCTGTAGCTATGCTCATTTATAGACCTAGATTCAGCATATATATGGTGTAACACAATGTGCCCTGCACTATAGCCAAACTCGTTTACATACAGAGATTAAGCATATACAAGTAGCTATGCTCATTTATATACCTAGATTCAGGTTGTACACGGTGTAATATAGTAAATCCTGCACTGTAGCTATGCTCATTTACATACCTAGATTCAGTGCGTACATCTGCACTGAAGCTATGCTGACTTAATATACTTAGATTCAGCATGAATGCACTACATTGTTAGCAGTCCCTCTACCTGGCGTAAGAATAGACCAGACAGCCTTTTGCACCAAAGGCAAGTATGATGCCTGTTGTGCACAGACCCTTGCATCATCTGGGATAAGACTGAGGAGCACCAAGAAGGCTGTGGCCTGCTTCTCATCTTGGGATGCGTGCTACTGTTTTGCTTTTAGTGAGAGTAGAAGCAAAGGAACATTGTATCCCAGCAGAGTGAAGTTGTGGTGACACCAACACTAACAGAAGTCAGGCAGTAGCCATTCAGGTGACTTTCCTCTGTTCATCATTCTTGACAAGCTAATTATTTCTTTTCAGTAAGTACTGCTTGATTTGCTTCGAACTTCAGACTATCTGCCTAAATACTTCATCCATAAATCATCAAATTTTATATATTAGTTTCCCCTCAAGTATTTGGAAGTGCCCTGTACAGCCACAGACAACTTGAGTTAACATTTGCCCTGTAAAAGTACCACTGAAATTTCACCAATACCTAGTTGCACACTGGACAACTAGTTTGCAGTGACGAGCTCTGCCCCCAGAAATGCAAATTGGATACTCCTGACATTACTTTACATTCTCTCGCCAACTGTCTAATCAATCAAAAAGGGTCTGTTGCCATGGATATGAACTCTCCCACTATTTCATTTACCAGCTTTGTGGATTTGGGCATCCTGAGGCAACGCAGTAATTGCCTCATGTTTACTGACAAACAGTTAATTCTCAAACAAACTAATATGGTATGTGAAAGATACATTTACACAATGTCACTGGAGGCAAAGCTCTCACATAAAAGCACTCCTAATGTCAATAAGGTTGTTAGCAGTACACACACTGCACAATCACACACAATTCAAAGTAGACATATCGAGCCACATATGCTGAGGCACTTAAATGAAACCCACCTAAACCCTAAAGACCTCCTAGATGAAGTACACATAAAACACCCTCAGCAACTCTGAAAGCACTCTTTCAAAATAATACCCACATCAACACATACAGGCACATCTAATGGAGCCTCTACTTGTAAACCATAAGGCAAGCTGCCACAGAATCCAGCATTCTAGTCAATGGGGACTCTATTGTGACACAATGATGTCCCCTCTCACCAGGCTGAGTAAGGAGAAAGCCATAGTCAGTTGCTTATAGGGGGCCAGGATCCACCACATTACCAACTCACTCAGGTCACTGGACCAGAACTACCAGTATGACTCAGTTCATATGGGTGTAAACGACCCGAGATGTACCTCACTAGAATACATGAAGAGAGACATCGTGGAGCTCTTGGAATGTGTGTCCCAGGCTTGTATAAGCCTAGCATTGAGCAGCATTTTAAGGGAAGATGCCACAATACGAACAAAAGATGACTGACTTTAATAATTGGCTTAGTTTCTGTTGTCATTCTAAGGGGGCGCAACATTTGTCAGCATGGAAGGGGATGGCCAACAGACCATACTGCTTTGCCAGGGATTGTCTGCACCTCTCCCCTCTAGGCTTTCAAATACTGGCTAAACATTGTCTTCCCCCATAGTGCCTTTTTAGGGAATGCCAAACTGAAAGCACTTCTGATATAGTCAATCAGAACCAAGAAAATCTAAAGGTGCTACTACTCAATGCTAACAGTCTACACAAAAAACTCCACTCCTGAGAAGCTCTCTTCACCCTATAGAATGCTAACATCTGTGTGGTCACTCAGACATGGTTTAAAGCTGCGGACAGCACACAGACAGTGCAAGGTTATAATGCCTTCCACACACTCAAGACTGCTACTACAAAGATAAGGACTAAAGGTGGAGGTGACAAAAAATAAATACACCTCAAGGCTGGCCAAACAGGACAATGCACTTGAGCTTCTCCATGTTCAAATTACCACAGGCAAAATCCAATACCACCTCCTTGCAAGTTATAGGTCACCCATTATTACCCAGGAACCCCATACCATATATTTAAACTTATTGGAAACACTTACCATGCAACTCAATGCCATATTCATGGGCAGCTTTAATTACCCCAGGAATCATATATGACACCAAACATATAGGCACACAGATTCCTGGATTTTGTAAACAGAAACTCCCTGGACCAGACTGTCAACACACCAAGAAGGGGTGCAACCATACTGGATTTGGTCCTCAGTAATATCGGAGAGTGCTGCACATCCCCTACTGTAATGCCTTTTCTGGTAAGGTCAGACCACAAAATGGTCTCCTTTGAAGTAAAAATAAAACCTGGGACCCCAGCTGACCCCGGAATATTCAGGAACTATTCTAAGGCTAACTTCCTACTATTAAGTGATAACATGGGAAAATGTCAGGCCCCCATAAACCCCGAGAACACTGCTGTCTAAGCAGAACTGTTCAGAGAAACCCTATTCAAGCATGTTAATAGCTGCATAGAGGCAGACATACCCCTCCAGGAAGAAGTAAAGAAGTACAGAACTTGCTCAAAAAGAAGTCACCCTGGTGAAATCACATCATCAATAGGCTGTATAATAGAAGGAAGAAAATCACTGCAAAAATTAGGAGGTGCAGCACCCAGCAGGATAAAAGCACTCTCAAAAGTTAAATAGCTCAGAGGACAAATAAAGTCTACCAAAGCCAAATTTGAGGTAAATTTGGCCTCCCAGACCAAGGACAACCTCAAGGCATTCTTTAGCTATGTCCGCAACCTCAAAGGCAATACACAATTGTGTGCAAAGCTCCTTGTAAATACAGCCATCTATACTGAGCCAGAATATACAACAAACCTACTAGTCGACAAATTCAGCTCCAACTTTACACCACTCTCCCCATCAACCTTCCCTAAGGAAATACCATCAAATATAATTTCCCCTGCTATCACTACGAAACAGGTACTTAATGCTCTAAGGCCAAGAAGACTGCATTATTTGGCCCAGACAATATCCCAGGATGCCTTCTGTGAAGGTATGTGAAGGCTGCCAGCCTAGCGAGATAGAATTTTGTATATAATTCTATGTCATTGCAAATATGAATATAATCCACAGGCTTGTCCTCTTAAATGTAAGAAAACGGTGTTAAATGTTGATCTTCAAAAATGTAACCACAGTGCACTCTGCTGGAAGAAACCTGATAAGTCAAGCATTGTATGACTGATCTCAAAGCTGCGAGACAATGTCTGGCATGAGGAATTCCTTCTATTGTTCTGAGACCAGAGTTAATTGCTAGATTTTACATATATAATGTATTTTATTGCTGTAGTTTCCTGGCCATGTGCAAGATCAGAAAAATGTTGAAACTCTTAAGTTTCTGTTAGCCTGGGAACCAGAGAAGAATGATGTAATCTGAAATGAGTCAGCAGTGATGGATTATTTTTAAGACTTTCTGAGAGAGAGGGAGAGAGAGAGAGAGAATTTTGGATTTTGTCTGAAGAACATCACTCACCAGTACTCTGCCTTTGCTCTATATGTAAGTTTATTTAGAACTGTGACTGCTCTTAGAGTTAGATAGGAATTTAGTCAGATTTAGTCTAGCTGTTTTCTATATTTGTGTCAGACTATTCTACAGTATTATTTTACGCATTTTCCTGTGATTTCTGAACTCTTGACTAGCACTGTGTTGAACTGAGAAGATCTGTCTTGTGTTTTTATTATTTATTATTAAATACTTTTAAACCTTTCAACTGTGGCTGTTTTGTGTAGAGATAATTTAAGCTATAGTGTACTTGCATGTATTTGGTGATACTGTACAAAGCCACTCCAATAAGCCTTGCTGTTTGTCAACTTATTATTTGGATAATAATATTGCACAGTAATAATTGGACACCCTTTGGTAAGGGCCTTATTAGTAGCTAATATTTAGAAGTTATGTACTTACCATAACGTTCCATCTGAGTAGGTGTATTCATTTGTCTGCAACCTGTGGGTTATGGATCCGATATCGGATCCGAACCGGCATGGTTTTCCAGCTATGGATCCGAGCTCTCAGCTCCTCCCCTCACCCATAATGCCCTGCTCTCCCTACATGACCTCAGATCGAGTTTGCCATAAATCAACATACCCTAGAAAGGGTAACACGTACTATGCAGGAAACTGACAAGGCCAGGGGGATAGAAGGGCGGGATGGTTGCAGACAAATGAATACACCTACTCAGATGGAACGTTATGGTAAGTACATAACTTCTAAATCTGAAGTAGGAGATTCATTTGTCTGCAACCTGTGGGACAGAGTCCCCAGCTACCTGAATCTTGGGCGTCATGGAAGGATATTCCGAGCACCGGAGCCAAAGGATGCTCTACCTCTAGATGTAATATCCAACTTGTAGTGGGAAATAAAGGTATGGGATGAAGCCCAAGTGGCTGCTGAACAAATATCATCCAGAGGAATCCTAGCTTTAAAGGCTGCTGAGGTAGAAACTGACCGGGTTGAATGGGCATGTACTCCCTCAGGTGCGGGCCTCTCAGAAGCTTGATAAGCCAATAAGATGCATTGTGAAATCCAGCGTGATAAGGAGACTTTGGAAATTGGTTTACCCAAATTGAATTTAGCAAAGGAAATAAACAACTGGTCGGATTGCCTATGACCAGCTGTCCTGTTCAGATAAAAACGAAGCTGCCTGTGAACATCTAAGGAATGTAGCTTGTATTCACCCTTGTTTTGATATTTAGGAAAGAAAACAGGGAGGTTAATGGATTGATTAATATTTGCTTCAGAAGCTACCTTAGGAAGAAAGGACGGGTTGGTCCTGAGGAATACACGGTCCGGATGAAAGACCAAGTAAGGAGGCTTGATGGACAAGGCTTGAAGTTCCGAAACTCTCTTGGCCGAAGTAATGGCTACTAAAAAGGCTGTCTTGAGAGATAAAAATTTTAGATCTACCGTGGCCGCAGGTTCGAAGGGGGGGAGTGGTCAAGGCCTGAAGAACCAACGAAAGGTCCCATGGAGGAACCGCTTGCTTTACAGGGAGTCTAAGAAGAAAAGTACCTTTCAGGAAGATTTTAAACAATTTGGCAGACATCAGTGGACTGGAGTCATGACCAATATGATAGTGAGAAATTGCCGCAAGTTGTACTTTGACCGTGGAACTGCTGGCACCATCATTAAAAAGAGTGGTTAGGAAGTCAAGCACCAGAGGAAGGGGAACTGTGAAGGGGTCTAGACCTTGCCGCTCCGCCCAAATGGAGAACAGTTTCCACTTGCTGCGGTAAACTTTCCTGGTAGATGGTTTATGAGCCGCTACCAGGATGGCCTTAACGGGAGATGAAATACCGGGAGTCCTGATCAGGAGTGGAACTGGAGCAGCCAAGCAGTTAGCTTCAGGCTGTCCAGATTCGGGGTTGATAGATGGGATGGATGAGATATCAGATCCGGAATGGGATCTAGAATCCAAGGTGGATTCACTGAGTGAGACCTTAGGAAAGGGAACCAGATCTGTCGAGGCCAGAATGGGGCAATGAGAATCATTCTGCACCCCAACCGGGAGGCTTTCTGAAGAACTTGGAGCATCAGAGGCAAAGGAGGGTAAGCGTAAAGAAGACCGGGGGGCCAAGCATGCACCAGAGCGTCTCTTGGGGTATCTCTAGATGGAGGGATTAGAGCGAAAAAACTGTCGCACTTGGTGTTTGAGGGAGACGCAAAAAGATCGCAACAAGGAGTTCCCCACCGTGCGAAGATGCATTTCGCTACTTGAGCATTGAGAGACCACTCGTAAGGGGAGAGAATGGTGCGACTGAGCTTGTCCGCAAGGATGTTGGACCGACCCGGAATATGCGTTGCTATGAGAAAGCGGTTGGTGGAGATTGCCCATTCCCACACTCTCATGGCTTCTCGACAAAGAGGGTAAGACCTGGTTCCCCCCTGTTTGTTGATGCACCAGATGACAGACATGTTGTCCAACTGAATCGCAATAGTTCCCAAGGGAAGAAAGGCCTGTAGTGCTTGCAACGCTAAGAGCACTGCTCTCATCTCTAGAACATTGATATGCAGTAAGGTCTCTGAATCGTTCCACGTGCCTTGGACCGTCCGGCCTGCAAAATGCCCCCCCCCACCTGAGGCGGGAGGCGTCCGTGGTCACCGTGGCGAGAGGGGGAGAAGCACAAAAGGAGCGGCCTCTGTGGAGATCTTGGGAGTGGAGCCACCACAAGAGGGACCGCTTGCAAGCCTTGCTGATCGCAATGGGATGATGCATAGGAAGAGCAAGATAAGACCACTGAACTAGGAATGTCCATTGAAGGACTCGCATATTGAGCCTGGCGAGAGGTAGAAGAGCTATCGCTGCTGCCATGGACCCTAGAGCCCTCAGGACCAATTCCGCCGGAACTGAGCTGGAGTGGAGGATGGCCCGCACCTGGAGCTGTAGATTCTGAACTCTGTCCGCAGTGAGGAAGGCTCTTAACTGTCTCGTGTCTAACCTGGCACCTATAAAATCTATGAACTGTGTAGGGGCTAGGTTGGATTTTCTGCATTTATCGTGATGCCCAGGCGGGAGCTAGATGGAGAAAGGAGTCTCGCCAATAACAGTAGATGCCTTGTTGGGGCGGGAGCCAGTCGTCCAGGTATGGGAAGACCTGTACCCCCTGAAGCCTCAGGTGGGCCGCTACCACTGCTAATACTTTGGTGAACACCCTGGCGGCTGTAGTGAGACCAAAGGGAAGGACCCTGAATTGGTAGTGACTGGCTCCCAGCCGGAAGCGAAGAAACCTCCTGGAGCGTCTGTCCATTAGAATGTGGTACGCATCCTTGAGGTCTATAGAGCACATCCAGTGATTTTCTCCCAGAAGGGGGAGAATGGACTGCAAGGTAACCATTCGGAACTTCTCCTTGGAAACTGCCAGGTTTATGAGTGACAGGTCTAAAATTGGTCTTAGGTCCCCCGTCTTTTTTGGCACTAAAAAGAACCTGGAGTAGAACCCTGATCCGATCTGGTCTGGGGGGACGGGCTGGATGGCTCTTTTCTTCAGCAGATGGCCAATTTCTGCCAAAGCGGCCTCCCTCTGACCGGGTGGAACGTCAGGGAGGGACTTTAATTTTGGGGTGTGATGAAACGGAATGAGGTATCCTCTGGATATGATGCGGAGGACCCAGCGGTCTGATGTTATGGACTCCCATGCCGCTAGGTGCTCCGATAAACGCCCCCCGACTGCCTCTAGAGTGGAGCAGCCGGGCAACCCTTCAGGGCTGCTGCGCGGGCCGTTCAGAGAAAGGTTCTCTGGACCCGAAGTTCCTGGGAGCCCCTCTGCCCCTAGGGCGGCGTCCTCCCTGTCCTCCTCTGCCACGGAAGGATTGGTTTTCCGGAGCGGGTTGGGACTGCTGCGACTTCCGGAACCACATCTTCTTTTGGCCCTTTTGGTTCCTAGAATAGGACCTCTGGGGCACAGAGAAGCGGAATCCGACGGCAGACAGCGTCTTCCCGTCCTTCTCGCTCTGGGTCAAAGTATCGCGAACAGTTTTGCCAAAAAGGGCAGAACCATCGAAGGGCGTTCGAATGACGCCTTGAAGGGCTCCGTGAAATCGCAATGGCGGAGCCAGGCCTGTCGTCTAGTAACTAGGCCTACCCTGCGGCTCTAGCGGCTCCCTCCGTAGCATGGGACAGTAACCTCATAGAGGTATTAGTCACGGACCTGAGAGTGGCCATGGGTGGAGTGCAACAGTTTTGTCCTCCTCCGACATGGACTCTGGGGATGCAGCGTATTCTTGATACGATCGCTGCATCCTAATCACATGTGCCAAGTAGTTGAGCACCTCACTGAAAAGGTCGCTGAACTAAACATTCGCTTCCCAAGCGGTCCATCATCCGAGACTCCTTGCTCGGGATGGACTGAGGACTCTCCTGGGCAAGTTCCCTCTTGGTGGCTGCCGTCAACATGGCATCTACCGAGGCCCCTTGCTCCAGTGGGCACGGTCAGCCGGGGACTAAGGATGCGGTCTGGCCTTTGGGATTGGCTCCACGGTGTCCGGTTCCTTCCACGCCTGGTGGTAATAGGTCCACCAGGGGTCGGCAGGAGGGACACCCAAGAGGTAGACGGGCCTGCTTCAAATGCCTCCAAGAACACGGACTCGTCAGAGGAAGACTTGGGGCAGACCACCCCTTATGCGCACTTCCATGATGTCTCCAAAGGAGACATCCTCGGGGTGATCTTGGGAGCCTTCCCCTTCCTCCAAATACGTGTCTTCTGTGAGAGACTCGGGGGAGTCTATGTGCCTCCTTTTACATGTATGCTTGCGAGGTGCATCCTCAGGGGGGCTGTCCGAGGACCCCTCGCAAGCGGTGTCATGTTCCAATGGAACAACTTGGGGCAAAGGAGCGGGCTGTCCCAGTGGCCGGATGGTGGAAGCCTGGCCCAGTGCAGATGGAGCGTGGGAAGGAGCCGAAGCAAGTGCCGGGGGTCCGGAAACCCTCAACAGGGCCCTCTCCACTACGTCAAAAGCCGAGGGGGAGCCAACCTCGACCAAAGGATCCGATAATCGGCTCCCCCTCGGATCCGAAGAGTGGATCGGAGCCGGCCCCGAGGCACTCGGATCCGAGGGGGCAGTGCGCTCCGACACTGACTGCGCCGAAGGAACACTGATCCCCCCGGATCCGAGAGGTCGGATCCGAAGCACTCGAGGGCAGGGTCGGATCCGAAGTACCCAGTACTATCGGCGCCGACCCAGCCCCGGCTCCGAAGCTGCTCGGCTCCAACCGCTCCGAACCCAGGTAGCGGGTCGGAGAAGGAGCTATAGGTTTGAAAAAAGGGGTCGAGCTCCCCCCAGAGGGGGGGGGGGGGGCAGGAGCACTCCCATCTGCATCTGGGCCTGGATGAACCTTCTCATCATCCGGTCCAGATCAGCATCAGATAAACTGTATGTGGATCTCGACGAGGCTACCGAGGTAGGCCTTGACTGCCTCCTCGATAGCCTCGACGGTGATCGGGTCTCCTCCTCCTCAGGTCCCGGTGAGAAGCACACTGGAGACCGGAGCCGAGGAGGGGGAGAACCAGTAGACAAGGAGGCCTGAGGAGAAGCCCGCTTGGCAGGCGGGGCCGAAACAGAGGTCTCGGCCCGCCGCTTATGGTGCTTCTCCCTCCGATCCTTTTTTCTTGCTTCCCTCTACTCCAAACCACTAGAGGGAGGTTGAGTCCCAGGTGGAGGAGGGGGAGCAGGAGAGGAGGGAACCGAAGACACGGTACCTGAAGGAGCGTGCCGGCCGTGTCCGGGGCAAAAGTCCCGCCAGGACCAGCTTCGACCTCCGCTCCTTCAATGCCCTGGGGTTGAACCCTGCACAAATGGAACATCCAGAAGTGAGGTGTTCAACCCCAAGGCATCGAACGCACCAAGTGTGGCCATCAGCAGGAGAAAGCTTATGGCCACACTCGAGCTGAAAAGAAAGCCTTAGGGGCTTCAGACATCCTAAGGATACTTCTACTTTACTTTTTTTTTTTTTTTTTTTTTTTAAAAATAATAAGTGCTAACTAGCCAAAGACAAACACAGGCCCAAACACACACTACGCACCAGCGAGGGGAGGGATAAATAAAAGTTATAAAAAAACTTTCAACTTTAAGCTTTAAGGATGGGGAACCTAACACTTTCACACAAAACTAACTAAAAATTTTAAATTTAACACTTGCAAAGAGAATAACAAACACTTAGCTGAAGAGCTCTGAAATCCAATCTGGTCACCAGCGCGGCAAACTAGATCTGAGGTCATGTAGGGAGAGCAGGGCATTATGGGTGAGGGGAGGAGCTGAGAGCTCGGATCCATAGCTGGAAAACCATGCCGGTTCGGATCCGATATCGGATCCATAACCCACAGATTGCTGACAAATGAATCTCCTACTTCAGATTACTGGTTTGGTGGCATCTGGTACTACCTGATAGACTGGCAAGAAGGACATAGCTGGAAAACCTGTGCCAGCCTTCCCCAGGAGTGTCGGTGTGTTTGAAGATAACTCATATCTTGAAAAGTGTGTGTCAGCTACTTGGGCAGGAACACGAAGCACAGGTTGGACAGAGAGGGTGCTGCAGGTTTTGGCTTGACCAGTAGGCTGAGACCTGTGCCCTACAGCTATGCCAGTGAAGAGTCTTATTGGGGATCTGGAGAGAAAGGGAGAAACCAACTCCAGACTGACTGTGATCTCTGTGTGCTCTTAAGGGAAATTGTACTTAACTGTGTGGGCATTTGTTATCCTTCCCAATGTGAACACCCCTCACTGGTGTTAGTGTCAAGGACTGAGGCTCCTTGATTACTGGGCCAGTGCACAGGCGTCACACCTTCTAAATATCATGAAACATGATCTAGCAGGCCCTCTGGAATTGCTATTTAACTGTAGCCTCCAAACAGGCTTTGTGCCTCATACATGGAAAACAGCAACAGTCATCCCTCTGCATAAAGGTGGGCCATCTACAGACCCACAAGTCTCACTAGTCTCATATGCAATGCCATGGGAAAGAATGAACATGGACATGATCAGTAATGACACAGGAAGCCTCCAGACAATGGACCCAACCCAATTTGGTTTCATCAAGGGCAGGCCATGCCTACTGAATCAACCTGGTGGACTTCTCTGAGAAGGTCACCAAAGTAATGGATGAGGGCAAAATGGTTCAAACTGAGTACCTTGACCTGGCAACGGGATCAGAGACAGTCCCCCACTGGCGTATCATTGACAAGAAGCTAGGTAAAAACTCTTATGTCACCCAGTGGATAGCCATATGGCTCACAGACAAGACCCGGGAAGTTAGAACTGGGGGTCCACTTCTACAAAAAGGCCAGTCACAAGCAGAGTCCCTAAGGGATCAGTCCTGAGACTGCTGTTATTTGGCATTTACTTCTCTGAAGTCAAGGCCAATGCCAATGACTTCTAGCTGACTGAATTTGCAGACTATTACAAATTTGGAGCTGTCCGTGAATCGTCCACCAACACAAATGTTCTCCAGGAACTGCAGACACAGAAACAACTGCTGCCAGAGCCATGAACTAAAACTGACTTCCCGAAGGATACCATTATGCATTTCTTGGCATTTATTCACCCCTGTTAACTATGATATTGCCAAAACACCCCTAAGAGTTGACCCACTAGTCAGGGACTTAGGGACATATATACAGAGCAATTTAGTCTTTGAACATCACATGTCTACAGTAGTGAAGAAATCATTGTATGTCAAGCAACTTAAGGTATAGCATCTAGGTCCAAGTAAGTCATTGTTGCACTGTATTTGTCATTTATAAGCCCTATCACTGAGTACAATGCCCCCTTGAGTATGTACCCAACCAGGCATATCTAACAACTGGAATGTCCACATAAATTCCACACTAAAGGAATACAGGGTGTAAGTAGCATGTCCTATACAGATTGCCTCATGGCCCTATCCCTGTATTCTGTCTCCTACAGGCTCTTGAGGGGACATCTATGCCTGGCATACAAGGCATTGTCAGAACCCACTCTGATGGACACCACCAGAATTACCCATTCTAGAGATTTAAACCTTGCTTATGATATAGGAATTACCTGAAAGACAAGTATGTAAACCAGAGACTACCACCCCCTCCTCTCTGGAACAGACTCCCCCATCCATGTGAAGCAAAGTCCCTCCCTAAACCAATTAAAGTGCAACTTGGACAAATGGCTAGGTATCAGGAAATTCATCCCTGGTTTGGCACCTATGCCCCTATTGGACACAGGTAGCCTTTAGATGGTTCATCTCACAGGTCCTTGCTTATAAATGCTTCACCTCCAAAGCCCCTGCTTACATTTATCAATGGTACCAAAACTTGTCTGACATTTGGGAATCGTAGCTAGGCTTAAAAAGGTCCTTGTGGTTGTTAGCCTGCCTAGTAAACAGCTATGAACCCATGAATACAGACTAATACAGTAAACTCTGCTCTGTAGCTATGCTCATTTATATCTCTAGATTCAGCATGTACATGCAGCAATACAGTATGTCCTGCTCTGTAGCTACAATCGTTTATACACCTAGATTCAGCATATACATGAAGTAATACAGTAAGCCTTGCTCTGTAGCTACACTTATTTATACCCCTAGATTCCGATCTACATGGAGTAATAAAGTATGCTCTGCTCTTTAACTATACTAGTTTATACACCTAGATTCAGCATTTAGATAGGACTAACACAGTATGCTCAGCACTGTAGCTATGCTCACTTACATACCCAAATTCAGCATGTAGATGGAGTAATACAATATGCCCTGCTGTGCAGCTATGGTCATTTATACACAGAGATTCAGTATGTACATGAAGCAATATAGCATGCTCTACTCTGTAGCTATGCTCATTTATATACATAGATTTAGCATGTACATGGTCTAATACAGTGTACCCTGCTCTGCAGCTTTGCTCACTTGCATACAAAGATTAAGAACGAATATGGAGCAATGCAGTGTGCCCTGCTCTATACCTATATTTACTTAAATACCTAGATTCAGGATGTACAGGGAGTAATACAATGTGCCCTACACTGTACCTATGCTTGTTTTTATGCCTAGGTTCATTACATACATGAAGTAATACAATATGCCCTGCTCCATAGCTATGCACATTTAAATGCTTAGCTTCAGCATGTACAAAGACTAATAAAGCAAACCCTGCCCTGTAGCTATGCTCACTTATACACCTAGATTCAGAATGCACACAGAGTAATACAGTATGCCTTACTCTGTAGCTACACTCACTTATATACCTAAATTCATCACTTACGTGGAGTAATACAGTATCCCCTTCTCAGTACCTATGCTAACTTCTATAACAAGATTCAGGGCATACATGCAGTAATACAATGTGCCATACGCTGTAGCTATGCTTGTTTATATGCCTGAATTCAGCAGGTACATGGAGTAATACAATGCACCCTGTTCTGTAGCTATGCTTACTTGTATACCTAAACTCAGGATGCACATGGAGTAATAGCATACATCTGTTCTGCAGCTACACTCATTTAAATGCCTAGATTTAGGGTGTGCATGTGCAGAATAATGCAATGTGTCCTGCTCTGTAGCTACACTGACTTGTACACCTAGATACACCACGTATATGGAATAATACAGTTTGCAAAGCTCTGGGTGGGAGGGTGGCCTAATGGTTAAGGTGTTTGACTAGTACTAATCTATGAACCTATGAAGCTATATTTATTTGTATACATAGATTCAGCATGTACAGAGTAATACAGTGTACCCTGCCCTGTAACTACATTCATCTATATACCTATATCAGCATGTACACGGGTAATGCAATGTGCCCTTGCTATGTAGCTATGCTCACACTGCATAACAAGATTCAGCATGAACAGGGAGTAATACAGTGTATCCGGCACTGCTGCTCTGATCAACTGTATACCTATATTCAGAATGTACATGGGAGTAATACAGTATACCCTACTCTATAGCTATTCTCATTTATATACCTAGATTCAGCATGTACATGGGTAATACAATGTGCCCTGCTCTGTAGCTATGCTCATTTATATACTTAGATTCAGCATGTGCAAGGAGTAATACAATGTGCTCTCCTCTGTAGCTATTCTAACTTTCATACCTAGATTCAATATGTACATGGAATAATACAATATGACCTGAACTGTAGCTATGCTCACTTACATAGCTAATTCAGCATGTACATGGAGTAATACAATATGCTCTGAACTGTAGCTACGCTCGTTTACATACTTATATTTAGCATGTATATGGGTAAAAAAATGTGCCCTGCTCTGTACATATGCTCACTTATATACTCAGATTCAGGATGCATATTGGAGTAGCAAGAATGTGCCCTGCTCTGTTGCTATGCTCGTTTATACACAAAGATTCAGGATGTACATGGAGTAATACAGTATGCAGTCTCTGGAGCTTCAGTTATTTATATACCTGGATTCAGCATGTATATGGAGTAATACAATATGCCTTGCTCTGTAGCAATGCTCACTTGTATCCCTAGATTCAGGATGTACATCGATTAATACAAAGTACTCTGTTCTGCAACTATCCTCATTTATAAACCTAGACTCAGCATGTACATGTAGAAATACAACATACCCTACTCTCTAGCTATGCTCATTTAGATACCAAGATTCAGTATGTCCATGGAATAATACTATATGCCATGTTCTGTAGCTACGCTCAATTATAAACCTAGACTCAGCATGTACATTCAGTAATACAATGTCACCTGCTCAGTAGTTACTCTCGTTTATTCAGCTAGATTCAATTTCTACATGGAATAATAGAATATGCCTTACTCTCTAGCTATGCTCCATTACATACCTACATTCAGCATGTACTTAAGAGTAATACACTATGCCATACTCTGTAGCTGTGCTCATGTGCTCACTTATAGACCCAGATTAAGCTTGTATATGGAGTAATATAGTATGCCCTGCTATGTTGCTATGCTCACTTGCATACACAGATTCAGAATGTACATGGAGTAGTACAATGTACCCTGCTCAGTAGCTATGCGCCTGTATAAACCTAGATTCAGCTTGTACATGGAGTAATACAACGTGCCCTGTTCTCTAGTTATGTTCATTTATATACCTAGATTCAGCATGTACATGTAGTTATACAATATGCCTTGAACTGTAGCTATGCTCACTTGTACACCTAGACTCAATATGTACTTGGAGCTGTACAATATATTGTGCTCTATAGTTCTGCTCATTTACATGCTTAGATTCAGCATGTACATGGAGTAATACAATATGCCCTGGTCTGTACCTATGCTTGGTTATATATCTACATTCAGCATGTACAAGGAATAACACAACATGCCCTGCTCTGTGGCTATGCTCACTTAAATACCTAGATTCAGCATGCACATAGAGTAATACAGTATGCCCTACGCTCGTTTACACACCTAGATTCAGATGTACATGGAGTTGTACAGTATGCCCTGCTTTATAGCTATGCTCACATATATCTAGATTCATCATGCACATGGAGTAATATATTATGCGTTGCTCTGTAACTATGCTTATTTATACACCTACATTCAAAATGTACATGGAGTAGTAATACAATATGCCCTGCTCTGTAGCTATGCTCATTTATATACCCAAATTCAGCATGTACAAGGAGTAATACTATGTATCCTGCTCTGTAGCTATGCTCACTTGCACACATACATGGAGTAACAAGGAGAAGAATGTCAGGAAGTGAAAACAGTGAAACAACAGCACTAAAGAAAAAATGAGAAAGGGAATGGGATTCTGTTTCAGAAGGAAGAGGAAAACAAGCAACCGGGCTAAAGAGAAAGACAAGACAAGGCGTCAGTGTAAAAATAAAAAGGGTTCCCAAGGGACATAAATGAGCGAAAGTACCACAGACAAAGCTCCACTCCCTAGAAGCTCTCTTCACCCTAAAGAATTCGGACATCTGTGCGTTCACTGAGACATGATTTAAAGCTGCAGAGAGCACACCAACAGTGCAAGGTAATAATGCCTTCCACACATTCAGACCAGCTACTACACAGACAGGGACTAAAGGTGGGGGTGTCTCAATTTACATAAAAAAATAAATACACCTCAAGGCTGGTCAAACAGGACAATGCACTGGAGCTGCTCCATGTTAACATCATCATAGGCAAAATCCAATACCACTTCCTTGCAAGCTACAGGTCCCCCTCTATGACCCAGGAAACCCATACCATTATGGCAACTTAAACTGGGAGCGGATAGCTTTCAAAGTCTTAATGAATTTACTAATATTACATTTTTTTTAACATATGGTAGATAGGATGTTGGTAAAGGCATGTATACAGTTTTATATATATTAAATGCATTTTATTTTATTGTATCGGTTGCTTTTACTGCCTTATTGTAGTATTCATTGTATTAATTTATTGAAGATGTTGGCAATTATGTAATTAACTTAGTCGGAGGGACATGAGATTGTATGCATATAAGCCTTTATAAGGGTGATTGAATTTGTATCTCTGAAGAAGTCATTTTGACGAAAGCGTTGAGTAAAAGTTTTTTATGCTAAATTCCTGGTTGGTGTCTTTCTCTGCTGCTCCAGTGTTTGTTTTTTATTTGGTTTTCTTCACTGGTGGTCATTTTTATTAATTATTATGTATTTAAACTTATCGGAAGCACTCACCATCCAACTCAAATACCATATTCATGAGTGACTTTAATTACCACACTATTAACTGTGAATCCTATACACCACCAAAAGTACAAGCACATAAGATTCCTGGATTTTGTAAAAACAAACTCCCTGGACAAGATTGTCAATACACCAACAAGGGGTGCAACCATACTGGATCTGGTCCTCACTAATATGGAAGAGTGCTGCACACCCCTTACTGTAATGTCTTCCTTGGTAAGGTAAGTCCACAAAATGGTCTCCTTTGAAGTAAAAATAAAACCTGGTTCCCCGAGCTACACCCTGGAATATGCAGGACCTACTCTAAGGCTAACTTCCTGCTATTAAGTGATAACCTGGCACAATTTCAAGCCCCCATAAACCCTGAGAACACTTCTGCCTATGTAGAACTATTCAGAGAATACATGCACAAGCATGTTAATAGCTTCACAGAGGTAGCTGTACCCACTAGGAAGAGGTACAGAACTAACTCAAAAAAACAAGCCAACTTGGTGGAATCACAAAATCAATAGGCTGTACAACAGAAGAAAGAAAAGCAAGGCAAAAATTAGGAGGTGCAGCACCCAGCAGGATAAAAGCACTCTCAAACTAAACAAACAACTTGGAGGACAAATAAAGGCTACCAAAGCCAAAGTTGACGTAAATTTGGCCTCCCAGGCCAAGGACAACCACAAGGCATTCTTTAGCTACGTCCGCAACCTCAAAGGCAATACACAACTGTGTGCAGATCTCATTGTAAATGGAGCCACCTATACTTAGCCAGAAGATATAGCAAACCTACTGGCCAATAAATTCAGCTCCAACTTTGTCCCTCTCTCTCCCTCACTCAGCCTTTCCTCAGGAGATATCATTAAATATAACTCCACCTGCTATCACTAGGGAACAGATCCTTAACACTCTCTATAAGGCCACTGGCCTCAAGGGCATCAATGGACCCAGACAATATCCCAGGATACCTTCTAAATAGCATGAAAAATGACCTATCAGGCCCTCTGGAATTGTTGTTTAACTGTAGCCTCCAAACAAGCTTCATGCCTCATGAATGGAGAACAGCAACAGTCATCCCTATACATAAAGCTGGGCCATCTACAGACCCTGGAAACTACAGACACATAAGACTCACTACTCTTATATGTATAAGCCATGGAAAGAATGAACATGAACATGACTAATAATGACATAGGAAGCCTCCAGACACTGGACCCAAACCAATATGGTTTCATCAAGTGCAGGCCATGCCTACTGAATCAACCTGATGGACTTCTCTGAGAAGGTCACCAAAGTAATGAAGGAGGGAAAAAAATGGTTTACACCGAGTACCTTGACCTGGCAAAGGCATCCGACACAATCCTTCACTGGCGCATCGTTGAAAAACTTAAGAAGCTAGGTACAGACTGTTAAGTCACCCGGGGGATAGCCAGCTGGCTCGCACACAAGACCCAGAAAGTTAGAATGGGGGTCCACCTCTACAAAGAGGCCAGTCACAAGCAGAGTCCCTAAGGGATCAGTCTTAAGACCGCTGTTTTTTGGCATTTACTTCTCTGAAGTCAAGACCAACGTCAATTGCCTCTGGCTGACTGAATTTGCAGACAATTACAAATTAGGAGCTGTCAGTGAATTGTCCACCGACACAAAAGTTCTCCAGGAACTGCTGACACAGACAAACAACTGCTGCCAGAGCCATGAACTAAAAGCTGACTTCCCAAAGGATACTATTATGCATTTCCTGGCATTAATCCACCCCTGGTAACTAACATATTGACAAAATGCCCCTAAGAGTTGAACCAGTAGTCAGGGACTTAGGGGCACACAGACTGTAATCTATCCTTTGACCATCATGTGTCTACACTAGTGAGAAAATCATTCTATGCTGCACAACTT
The DNA here is from genome assembly GCF_019279795.1 of Protopterus annectens. Taxonomy (NCBI): domain Eukaryota; kingdom Metazoa; phylum Chordata; order Ceratodontiformes; family Protopteridae; genus Protopterus; species Protopterus annectens. The sequence continues at coordinate 184,139,001 of NC_056747.1, read as the reverse complement.
ATAAACAAAGGTATGGCATCTAAGTTCAAGAAAGTCATTGTTCCACTGTGTTTGCCATTCATCAGACTTCTCATGGAGTACAATGCCCCCCCTTTGGAATGTACCTAATTAGGCATATCCAACAACTGGAATGTCCACAAAGTTTCCTAGCTAAAAGAATACAGGGCATAAATAAAATGTCCTATACAGACTGCTTGAAGGCCCTATCCCTGTATTCTGCTTCCTACATGCTTGTGAGGGGACATCTATGCCTGGCATACAGGGCACTGTCAGACCACACTCTGATTTACATTTTGCATATCCGCAAAAAAAACAGTACCAGAATTACCAGTTCTAAAGACTTAAGCCTTGCCTGTGATATAAATAGGACCTGCTGGACAGACAGGTATGTATCCCAGAAACTACTCTGTCTCTGGAGCAGGCTCCCCCCATCCATGTGAAGCACAGTTCCTCCCTAATCCAATTCAAGTGCAACTTGGACAACTGGATGGGAAACAGGAAATTCATCCCTAGTTTGGCACCTATGTCTCTAATGGACACAGGCAACCTATAAATGGTTCATCTCCCAGTCCCCTGCTTACACTTATCAAAACTATAAGAACTTGTCAGTGATTTAGGATACATGGCTAGGCTTAAAAAGGCCCTTGTGGTCATTAGCCTAGTAAACACCTATGATCCTATGAACCTACAAGCTCAACGCTGAACCAAATCAGCGCTAAAGAAGGCAATGGCAAAGGAGAGAAGAGAATTGTTGTGCAAAATGCATTTTTCTGATATACTGGAGATCACAGGAGAAACTGCCAAGTTATTACTGGAATACAGGTAACCTTGGAAATGCTGTACATCTAGCAAAATTATCAGAATTCTTCACCTCTATCTACACTAATTTGACAGGACAAGCAGTTAGCATAGGGAACTTAATGGTACCAGTGAAATGAATACATGGACATATAGAAAAGAAAGAGAAGGAACTTAACAGTCTTCAAGGAGATAAAGCATAACGTTCAGTTGAAGTAATTCACAGAGTGTTAAGGTTAAGAAATATAAAACTTTTTAGTGTTCCCTGTCAAAAGTACAACACTGAAAACCACAAGTTCTGCATCTTAGGAAAAAAAAGGCATTCTGCAAAAGAAACACAGCAAAAGCTCAAACACATTTTAATTCTCTTACAGCATTTCTGCATGGAGGTGAATCCTTTTACCTCCCCAACAACATATGAGGCTGTCAGCCTTTACACCCTGCTTCTTATATATCAGTGGTGCACAAACTTTTTGTGGGCAAGGCCATTACAGAAATTCTTAAGGCATCTGTGGGCCACCTCAAAACATAGTAAGTCATTACGAGTTAAAAATAGGTACAGGTGACTGGAATTTTTACTTAAGACAGCAGTCATGAAATTGCCTGTTTTCTACATCAAGTTTTGCATTTAACTTTATTCGAAACGCGGCCATGATTTACAA